>NW_006267354.1:75330-197385 GCF_000300575.1 Agaricus bisporus var. bisporus H97
TCATGGGGCAGAAGCATTGGTACGCTAAAAGCAAGATTCACGTCACATCCAATCCTAGTAGCCCCAGAATTGGATAAAGAGCTAAAGGTGGAATCTGATGCATCGGCTTATGCCACGGGTGGAGAGTTGGCAATGAAATGTGAAGACGGAAAGTGGAGGCCGGTAGCATATATCTCTAAATCAATGACAGAGACGGAACGAAACTACGACATTCACGATAGGGAGATGCTGGGGATTATGCGGTGTTTAGAAGAATGGAGACACTTCCTGGAAGGGGCGAAACATAAGTTCGAAATTTGGACAGATCATCGTAATCTAGAATACTTCGCGAAAGCTCAACAACTAAATCGACGACAAGCCAGATGGGCCTTATATCTATCTAGATTCAATTTCGAATTAAAATTCCGCCCAGGAAAGACAATGGGGAAGGCAGACGCATTGAGCAGAAGACCTGACTTTGAACGAGGAACAAAGGACGATAACAAGGATCAAACCCTGTTGAAACCAGAGTATTTTGCAATCCGAGCAATGGAAGAAGGTCATATGTTAATCAATGCGGAGGAAGAGGAAATATTAGAGGAAATCCGAAAATCAGAAGCAAAAGAAGACAATGTAGTGAAAGCGGTGGAAGAGATGAAGCGAGCAAAAGTAAAGTCGCTAAGGGGAGACGAGTGGAAGCTGGAAGAAGGATTGGTACTGAAAGAAGGAAAAGTCTATGTGCCGAAAGACGAAACGTTGAGGACTAAAATCATTCGACTACATCACGATACCCCCATCGCTGGACACGGAGGGCAATGGAAGACAGTAGAAATGGTGACGCGCAATTACTGGTGGCCAGGCGTCACTAAGCAAGTCCAGAAGTACGTAGAAGGATGCGATCAATGCCAACGAAACAAGAATCGACCAACCCCGCCGGCAGGAAAATTAATGCCGAATCCTATTCCCACCAAACCATGGGCCGACGTATCCGTCGACTTCATAGTAAAATTACCAGAATCACAGGGAATGGACTCAATTTTGGTGGTGTGTGATCGATTCAGTAAAATGGCTCATTTTATCCCGACTACGGAAACGACATCAGCGCTAGGACTAGCCAAACTGTTCAGGGATCATGTATGGAAGTTGCACGGGTTACCAGAAACGGTGATCTCAGACAGGGGACCGCAATTTGCTGCAGACTTTACAAAGGAGTTGAATAAAATGTTGGGAATTGATACTAGGTTATCTACGGCGTTTCACCCACAAACAGATGGCCAAACCGAGCGAACCAATCAAGAACTAGAACAATATCTCCGATCATTTGTTGATCATAGACAAACTGATTGGCCCGATTGGTTAGCAACAGCGGAGTTTTCCTATAACAATAAAGAACAATCGTCAACAAAGGAAACTCCATTTATGGTCAACGTGGGAAGACACCCAAGAACTGGTTTCGATCTCCGACGACAAGGCAACCATCCAGCGGCAGTAGATTTTGCGGACCGTATGAAACTTCAACACGAGGAAACTCAAGCGGCCCTGAAAAAGGCACAAGACGATATGCGGAGGTATGCGGATAGAAGCAGAGGAGAAGCGGTGAAATACAAAGTGGGGGATAAAGTTCTATTGGCTACCCGGGACCTTCAAATCCAGGGACGACCTACCCGAAAACTTACGGAGAAGTTCATTGGACCATACACCATCAAGAAGATCATTTCCCCCAACGCAGTGGAAATAGATCTTCCCCGATCTATTCGGATTCATCCGGTGGTTAACGTCAGCCGAATAGTACTATATCGAGAACAAGTGGATGGACAAGGGAGTAGACCAGCACCGGCTGTAGAAATAGAAGGAGAACAGGAGTGGGAAGTGGAGAAAATCCTTAACGCCAAATGGCTCCGTGGAAAGAAGCGGTACTTAGTGCGATGGAAAGGGTATACGGCAGAAGCAGACTTGTGGGAACCCGAGGAAAACTTGGCTAACGCCAAAGAATTGATTACTGAATTCCACCAACTCTATGGGGAACTCAATAGGATACAGCACGTTCTACGTGACACCGGGTTCCAAGAAAGGGAACTACCTAATCGATTTACAGCCAAGACTTTATTCGGATGGGATGACAAACAGTTTGATGCCGAATATCTTAAGAAGTTGGAACGAAATTGGCAAACGTGGAGGTCTTGAAGGGTCGTCTCCGGAGGAGCCGACTTTAAGGAGGGGGTACTGTTAGAACCTTGCCAGAATGTCACGGCGTCACGGTGTCACATCTGTCACATATTTTATTACATAATAATTTCCCTCTGCTGCTACAGTTCGACGGAGGCTAAACTATCGGCATACTGCTAAAATGGCGCAAGCTACAGACTTACCAATTGAACTTATCGATTTAATCTTATCTTTCTTGCCTCCGAACCATGCGGAGCAAGTACAATGGAGAAGGGCGGCGGCGGCTATAGGAAGAGAGGCAAGACCGGTAGGTTGGAACCTATCAGATCATCAGTGCAGACGGTGTGGGAGGGTATGCTTAGCAATGTGGGACTATGAGGAGCAGAAGGCGTGGGTGATACAGAGATGGGGATACTGGGGGCCGCGACAATGGGCAATAGCCGGATTCTTTGTGCTATGTCCATGTGATGCGATGTTAGGTAACTACTTCGGGACGTATTGGTTTGTGTGAGTAGATTACCGGTTTAGGAGTTGTTTATGCCTGTGGACACTTTTATGGTTTGTTTGGTGCTGTTGACGTTTTTATGATCAATTTACTTTTGTTTACTTACTTCTTACTCCACTCTTCTTTTCTCATGTCAAATGTATAATTAGTCTACTTTCTCATACGTACTTCTTTTCACATGTCAGTATATAAATAACTTACCTAGGGTAGTTGGTCTGTGCGCCGTAGTCTAGGTATATAAAGTAGGTAGAAACTTGTAGAAGACTCCGTCGAGTTCTCTTAGGTTCACGCCTAATATAACTTCTGTCACTATACTCCTTAGTTCTTGAGTTTAGGTGTGACCTGTGACAGCTCAGTCACAGTCGCCCTAACATCGGGCTCCATGTGTGTATCATTTCTTGTTCGCTGGATATCTATGAAAGAAGGAGACTTTTCCCCGGTAAACGACTCAAAGGCTGCGTGGACATCGGGGGTGAATTTGCAATGTTATTCAGATGGGGAATCTTGTAGAATTTTTTACAAACCATATGGCAAACGACAACTTCATGGAGAAAGGAAGTAGCTAATGGGGGATGGTTACTCATCAACGTGTGTATCCATACTTTCTATTATCTCCATTGCTTCCTGAAGGACGTGAATCGTCGGGTTATCGACTCTACGGGTTTTGTTGTCTTGAATACTGAGGGTCAACTCAATGAGCTTTGACCTGCTCCATGTGAAAGGTCGGCCACCCGGTATGATCGGGTGGGCCGTGATTTCGTTCGACACCAGGGAAAGTTTCGTGTGTCTCTCAAAGAGGTATTCGAGCTCCTTTAGGGCAATGGAGCTCGTGGGGCATGGGAATTGGGTAAAGAGAACTACCGATTGGTTTGTGGTGACGATAGGGGATCCGAGGAGATCGACGGCTTTGGACGGCGGGTAGTCCATGGTGACCTTTAGCCATAGGTGGTCGTCGGTGTAGACTTTGGACAGTCCTGCGCTCGGCATGATATGGCAGGTTGTGACATATCCCGTCACTTTGAAGGCTGCAAGTATCGTGTGTGTTCTGACTGTCGCAACATTGGCCGTACGCTCGCCTTTAAACCAGACAGTTACCCAGAAATCGTAGGGAAGCGATTGGGAGGGATCTGGTTGCGGGGAGGCCTTTGCCTGCTTCTTTGAGGGAGGTAGGGTTGGGGAGGATATATATCCTCTCTTCCTCGTTGAGGATGGAGTGGAGGGGCAGGAGGTTGTCGGGGTGACGGTTAGGGCGGTTTTAGTAGGCGAGGAGAGTATCGATGCGTCTTCCTCGCGGATTTCGAGAGACATGGTGGGGGGAGGTTTTCTCTGGGAATAAAGAGGCATTTCGTATTGTCAGCTTTAAGTGCATTTTAATTTCCACGAGTGGGGGAGCCCTGCACCTTCCTGGTTTGCAGTATTGCTTGGATCCCCAGACCTGGGCTAATGGAGTTCCTATCGAGGAGGGGATTCCGTCGCATTGGCCTCTGGTGGGAGGGATGCAAACCTGACCACATGGCGGTTCAGGTCCAAGTGACTCTTCTCGAGCTTTTTATCAATCTCAATTTCTAGCGTGTCTGATTGGATTTCCTAGGTTCAACCTTCTATATCTCTTTGTACGGATGAATGTGATAGATAAAGGTGTCTTTTTTTTTTCTTTCACGAGTTGTTTCAGAACTCATGTTTGCCCTGATTTGTTCTGAGCAAGGTTTAGTCAACTTTTTTTTTTCTACAGGACTTTCGAGGCTGTAAAACTCAGGAAACACGATTTGTATTATGATCTACAGTCAAACAGAAGAGTAGAACTTGAACTTTTTTATAGCGCCGTAAAACCTACTGCTTTTGATCGCATTGAATTTCAGTTGAAGACCCTTGTTCTTCACCAGGATAATCGTCGTTTTGCCATTGATACTCGCATCCCGAGCAGTCTATTGGGATCACTCAAATAAGCAACATGCAAGAAAGGGATTATGTGCTACCATACAGACATAAGCTTGATATTAGGGATCATCATTGTTTCCATATGATGGGAGGACCGTTTAGTAAAAGGTGTAATGCAACATAGTATAGTAAGTATATAGAACACAGGCACTGCACTACTACGTTGTCAACTTTGTGTGTTGGGGAAATCATTTTCAAACTTCAGACTCATGTTTGACTGGATTAGTGAACGTTATCCACCCAACAGATTTGTCGAAACACGTGACTCAGAATCTCAGCAGTACGTGGCCATCACCTGATCAATCGGTGTCGATCAACAGAACATTGTTGACTCCTAACTCCAACGTCGTGTTCACTAAGTCCACATCCCGCCGTGCGTTTACCGTGATTATGGTGGGTAATACATTGGATCTTCATTCAAATAACTTACGTTGGAACTATGTAGCCCATTGTGTTTGCAACTCGCTGCCTTCCCTGCCTTCCCTCGGCAAGCCCCCATGTCGTATCCCTTTTCCTCGCTGAACCCTCGACTCTTTCAATGTCCTTTACAAGCTGTTCGAGGTCGTTACCAATACCGCGGTGACTGATTGATCTGAGCCATAGTGCGCTTCGACTTTTTGCCTGCTCAGTGAAAATCTCGGAAGCATGCCGGAAGATTTTTGCTAAATGAAGTGCACGGTCAACATGCCTATCAATCTGATAGATGGTTAGAGAGCCTCTGTCTGATGATTTTCGTTACTAACCTCTTCCTCTTCATCACTGTCCGCACCTTCGCTTGTACCTGTCAAGTCGATGATTGGTATAGAGTGACTCGTTTCGCCGTTTGAAGTTGCATTCTTCTTGCGAGGGTGAGTATCTTCAGCATCCGTTGGTTTTTTTCTTTTTTGTGCTGACTTCCAACCTCGGCCGCCACTCAAGGCCGATTTTTCCCCCAACCAGGTATGATCGTCACCGTCGGTGATACTCCCCGAGTCCAATCGCTCTGTATCGTGTATGCAATCTTCATTTGGTGGCTCGCCGATCCTTGAGACTAATTTGGGATGCTTGTAGATAGGTTTGGTTCTACGACGGACAATTTCCAAGAAGAAATTAGCGCCTGGTGGTGGAACGGCCTGCACGAGATGCTTGCAAAGATGGTGACGGTTGTATTTTTGCCGGCCGCAAGTACAAGTCCATTCCTGGACTGAGGTTCGGTGAGTTTTCCTTCCGCTAATCGTTGCAAGCTCAAGTTTCTTCCACGACTTTTTGAAGTATTTCTGATAGTTCGATAATGATTTTGAGCGGCCCCAGCGATATGTATCGTCTAGGATATCTATTTTTGCAAAGTACGACGGGGTCACCTCGTAAATTAGAATCCAAGTGAGTGTATCAAGTCGAGGATGGACGAAGCGATGCAGGAAATCATGTTTGAGTTGCCTCCAGAAATTTTCAACACTCATAGTGGTTCGAAGTCGAGAAAGGAGGGGAGATGTTGACCGAGCCCAAAGCTTCCACATTGCAGGTGAGTACCAGCTCGCCCACATATATCCCCACACCTCAGCGAGACCCCGTCTCTGGCAGAAGTTATACATCTCCCAAATAGCTTCGCGTCATATTTTCTTTGAATCCCAAGGACCGTCCATTTCATCAAAAATAGGGTGTTGACAAGAATGCTTTGTGAATAGGTGTAGCAAAGGGCGACGATGTGCGGCTGGGCAAAAAACGTAGGCAGGATCTTTCGAGGTCACCTCTCCAGTATCAAACATCCAGTCAGGTCCGTCTTCTTCATCCCGATCTCCTCCCTCCTTCTCATACCAGTTATCAACCTCGTTCGCAATGGTATCTGTGAAATTCTCGTCATCCTCATTCTCTGTCTCTTCTTCCTGATGCTCTATATTGTTCCAGAACATATCATTTGGAAGCGCGCAAACTGCCTGAACACGGTTGTGGAGACGAATAATGAGTTGTTGAGAAGGCAAAAATAATGGAGGTTCAGGCGCTCTATTCTGTAGGGTACCTCCAAGACGAATCTTGAGCTCGGGAACAGCACGATCGAGAGCTTGAATCTAGTTGGTGTAAATTAATTAAGTTTCGTTTTTAGAAACAAAATGTACCTGATTACCAGCCAATTGTTGTGAAGCTGGGACAAACAATGGATCAATCCAGTCGAATTCTTTGACTGCTTCTACGACATTGTAGGGTTTGGGACGCCTTCGAAGTATCGATAACCAAGTTCGGATAGCGCGTAAGCAGTGCCAGAAGCAAAGCTGATGCTTTGCATCAGGGAAAATCTTTCGACAAGCATTTATTTCCGAAAGGTCTTTGTCGGTATGTGTAAATGCGGGAACAAGTTGCCAGTGATTTTTGAGATGGAGTAACACCTTTGACAGGTAATTCTCTTTAGCACCTGGTAATCCACCTCCAGTCGACGTGACTAGAAGATAACCTAAGGGACAGCCTGATCCATAGACCTCGCCTAGAATGGCGTAGACTTCATAGTTAGATTTATTTGTATTCCCTGTCGTTATGTTGATGAGTTCAAATTGATGGGATAATACAAAATTTTCGTTGACTTACATGCCGAATCAAGAGAAATCTCTCGTATATGACTACCCCATCGATGGATAATGTCTGGGAGAGAAAATGCAATAGCTTTATACCCTTCAATGTCAGGGAGTGATATTGGTTCAGCCTGTGTGAATCGTTCTGGGCTTTGCTGAGCTTCCATTAATACTGCCATTGCAGATTTGAGCTCATCGGAGTCGCGTTTCCATTTTTGGCACTGATGATTGAGCCAAAGTCAGTATATGGCTGTCCGTGAAAAATGCGGCTGTGGTATAACTTTCAGAACTTTGAGTAAGAGGTGGGGAGGGCACTGTGCTGTGCGATCCCCGGGGTAGTCGAGTTCTACTGTTAGGGCGACTGTGACTGAGATGTCACAGGTCACACCTGAACTTAAGAACTAGAGAGTGAAGTGACAAAAGTTTTTATTAGGCGTGAACCTAAGAGAACTCGACAGAGTCTTCTACAAGTTTCTACCTACTTTATATACCTAGACTATGGCGCACAGACCAACTACCCTAGGTAACTATTTATATGTTGACATGAGAAAAGAAGTACGTTATGAGAAAGTAAACTAATTATACATTTGACATGCGAAAAGAAGAGTGGAGTAAGAAGTAAGTAAACAAAGGTAAATTGATCATAAAAACGTCAACAACACCAAACAAACCATAAAAGTGTCTACAAGTACAAACAACGCTCAAACCGGTAATTCATTCACACAAACCAATACCTACCGAAGTAATTCCCCAACATCGCATCACATGGGCATAGTACAAAGAAGCCGGCTATTGCCCATTGTCGTGGTCCCCAGTATCCCCATCTCTGTATTACCCACGCCTTCTGTTCCTCATAGTCCCACATTGCTAAGCATACTCTCCCACACCGCCTGCACCGATGATCCAATAGGTTCCAACCTACCGGCCTTTCCTCTTGTCCTATAGCCGCTGCCCTCCTCCGCCATTGTACCTGCTCCGCGTGATTCGGAGGTAGGAAAGAAAGAATAAGATCAATTAGTTCAATGGGTAAGTTTGTAGCTTGCGCCATTTTAGCAGTATGCCGATAGTTTAGCCTCCGTCGAACTGTAGCAGCAGAGGGAAATTATTATGTAATAAAATATGTGACAGATGTGACACCGTGACACCGTGACATTTCTGGCAAAGCTCTAACATGTGTTACATTCAATAACGGATTATCAGCAACCATTCTCTTAATTTCTTCGGGTACATCAATTGACCAATATGGTATATGTGCTTCTCGGTGTCGAAGCTTCACAAGAGCAATATTGTCACTATTATGTATGGTGATGTATAGCCAACCTTCGCAGTTAAAAAAATCCATGGGTAATTTGTCCCTTTGTTTGGTGTTGTCGTTCTTCTGTGATTTGGCTTTTCGAGAGCTGGACTGGGAACAGCTATATGTAAATCGAGTTCCGAGCTCATGTTTGTACTCGTATTTACTATGATATCTGCATATCATTGTATAATTCGAGGCTGGAACGTGAGAACGAACACTCACATAAAACGGTAATTCAAGCGCTTCCAAATTTGGCAAGCCAGCATATCAGCCTTCTTTCGGCCGTCTCCAATTTGGCAAAACACGTCTGCCGATGCTAGATCCACGCGACCAATAAAAGCAATATCACCACTGCAACTCCGTTCAACTTCAGTGTCATCATTTGTAAGAGTTACTGCATCTAGAAATGTGTTCATGTTAAGCACCGAAAGATCAAGGTGCTCTCCAACTCCGAGTCCAGCCTCGTGGTCATCACTGTGGTTAAATCCATCACCGGGTTCAAATGGTGGCTGATTTTCTTTGTTGTTGTTGATGGCTTTCATCTCCTGGGTACGCTCCGCATATTTCTTTCGGCAAATTTGACAGGTTTTGCTGAAAGAGCCGTCTCTTTTTTGCGAAAAATTGACCCTAGTCAGGGGTTTAGTTCATTTACATTTGGTGCATGTTTGCGAGGCGTCCCTGCGCGCTATTTCCGGATCCATTAAATGGACACGAGAAGTTGATGGTGGTGGACAGCGTGGTAATGAGAGTGGCGACCGCGCGACGCGTTTGACGCGTTGTAACTTGGTAAAAAGAGACGTGTTTTCCCAAAATAACTTTTCTACTGTATAGTACTGAACAATAAATATCAAAGCCTCCTGCATGTTCAGCGAGAATTTAAGGCTGGACACACTCCTATGTGTGCCGAGATTGAATCTTCATTGTATCTCAATTTGGTAATTCTGAGTCACGTGTTTCGACAAATCTGTTGGGTGGATAACGTTCACTTGACTGGATTTGTCTATGTGTGCAAACTCGGTCGACTCGATTCACATTAGGTGGGGGTAACCGGAACACAGAGGTCTCTCTTCTCTTAACCACTATGATGAACTACATAAGACTCTGCTGCCAACAGGTCAAGGAAGAACACCAGGCATTCTGCAGATCAAAAGGTGAAATTCAAAACAAACCACGTATATCATCCTCATGTTAATCGTACGGTCTAGAAATACATGACGAGATACTCAAAGGGTACCGTATTAAGCCAACAGCATCCGGCCTTTGTTCTGAGCGAGGTTAGTCCCATTTTTCCCATTTTTCCCATCATTGCATCGCTTACTATTAGAGTGTTTCGAATAGACTGCACGGGATGGTCAAGAACATATGGCTACTATAGGATGTGTACGCATCGTCAACGCCGTGGAATTGAAGCACGTAAAAAGGACATGTTTCCTCTACACATACGGTTTGCAGAAGACGAAATAGCATCCTGGGAAGACCAGATTGATGGACCGAGACTTGAACGGGAGAGAGAGGAGAGAAAAGTTAAGCGGCAAGTAATGTTGCAATCGAAAATTCTGCTTGAAGAACAAGGGTCCTCGACCGAAATTCAATGTGATAAAAAGCAGTAGGCCCATAAAGAGTTCAAGTCCCACTTCTGTTTTATTGTAGATCATAATATTATCATGATTCTGAGTTCCAGAATTTCCTTCGCCCCGACGGCCTGCCACTGTGTGACATACAGATTGCATGAGCTTCATCTTAAGAGTTATTTGAAGTGGAGAATTTACCGATTAATTGAATGAGTGCTGGCAATCCGTTGTTGTCAAAGTCTTGCGTTGATGTTCCTTTATGCAGACCTGCCATCTACCGTGCTCGCCAAGCCTCGACGGTGGGTATGCGATCATCTCCTAGTTCCGGACCTCTTCGTTCTCGAAGTCGAGTACTTAAAATAGTCGCAACAATCCAGTGCTCACCACCATATGCATAGTAATACAGTATTAAATAATCTATGACAGGCGCCAAGAATAGAACAATAAATAGTGTGGCAAAGGAAATCCTTCATCACCCTCAAAAAACTCGCCGCCAGCTCAATGACGTCGACACAGATCATTTTTGCCTCGCCTTTCACACAAGCGCCAGGGAATAAGGACAACCAACCGAACCCGCAGAGCTCTTTCTATCATCATATAGTCAATAGTTGTAACACTCTCCGCAGCGGTCTCGGGTTCGCGTCACTTTCATCCACCGGCATCATAACGATGACTTGAAGTTTATGAGAAATATGAGGACGTCTTTGTCTACTGTTTCGTCATCATATACGTCATCAGTATGCTTCTGCGTCACGACTACTTCAGTCTGTCACGAGAGAGCGGGGGAGAAAAAAGAGCCGTGGATCGATGGGCGTGAATGAAAGACTTGGATTAAGAGTGCAACAGCGAGGATCGTGATGATATCGATAACGGATTGTAACGGCATAGATTGCGCATATCCAGAGCAGTCGATGTCGCATCGGACCATCCCACCAAATCCCATTAGACTTTCGCGAGAAACTGTTTCTGGATGGTCATTCTCGCTCCCCAGATAACGAAAGAACCAACGACGACGGTGCACCCAGAAAAGATAGTCATGTGGCGGAATGGACTAGAGCTGCTATTAGCGAGAAGGGCACCAGCAGCTGGGCTCCCTACAAGCGACCTGTAATTAAGGGAGTTAAGAAGTCAGCCACTGTGAGCCAATAGAGCGGATATGAAAGGGAAAGGTTGTGTAAAGATTAATGAACGGCAGTCGTTAGGCTAGAAGGCCGAAGACGATGCTTGTATAATGGAGCCAGATCGCGCACTACCATATATAAAAGCGACCAGAAAGCAAAGTTGGTGCTGAAACCCAGTTATTTTTGCGCAAACTCTGGGTGGCCATTACCACGGGTAGACCGAATTGTGGCGCGAAGAAGAGATGATGCTACTCACGGAACGGATATGACACTGTATAACATTCCCATTCTCGTTCCCACTCGTCCTCTTTCCGAGATGGACGCCACCGCGGGCGTGAGCACAGATATGAACGCGCCAGACACGAAACCATAAATAGCCGCGAAGGCTATCAAGCCAGCCATGTTTTTTACATTGGGCCAAATAGTCAATGTCGAAAGGCCAGAAAGCAGTGCAGCAGGGGCGAGGAGGTTGAAATGACCGATGGTGTCGGACAGGTGCGCTGGTGCAATTCGGCCAAAAATGCTTCCTGCGTTCATGGTCGAAAGCACGTAAAACGCGAGTTGCGGTGGTATACCGAGATGTTCGGCATATTCCTGAACGTAAAAGAATGGAGTGTAAAGTCCTATCAATCGAATGGTTAGGCAAGTTCTTGACTGCGTCCGCCAATATAATACGTACCTAGCGCAACAAAACAGCTCCCGAGGGTTAACAGCATAAACCGAGGATCTTTGAACGCTGTCGTGTCAATATATGGTATTGATTTTTTTAATTGGGATCCATCGGAATCCTGCCTCTGCGTACTACAGTTTGACACAGCAAGCGTCGCTGCAACGCAGCCCACTCCGCTGATTAAGGCTGATACCCTAGTCCCCCAAGCAAAACCGATTTTCTCAAACAACTGCTGAAGCATGATCGGATAGACAACACCACCTGTAAACCACGTTTATCTCTGACACATCTTCGAGTGGCAAAAAAGAGTTATTTTCATACCTACGCCAGTACCAGCCGCAGCAATACCTAACGCAGTCGCACGATATTTTGTGAAGTATGTGGTGATACTTGCAAGGGAGGGATAGAACCTAAGAAAATAGGATCAATCTGTCAATTTCAAGTAATACAACATCCGCGGACTCACATAAAAGCCACACCGAGACCAAACAAGATTCCTTGAGAAAGGATATAATGCCAATACGCGGTCGATATACTCGTCAGGACCAGGCTCAGTGTGAAGACGAAGCTGCCGATCATTAGGAGTACTGTTGGTCCATGCGCATCAGAAAAGCGTCCAACAGGTGCACCCTGGAAGTTTGATCAGCCTCAAGATAAAGGATCCCGAAAATTACCCTCACAGCAAGGAAGAAGACGAGAAATTGTATTGAGCCTATCCATGATATAGTGGACTGCGACTTCTGGCTCAATTGGTGGTTCGAATACCAGGTCTGGAATGTGCCAAACGAGTTCATTTGCCCAAAAGTGACCAGCAACGCCACGAAGGCCCCGAAGACGGTGAGGTATCCTCTGAGACCAGGCAGTTCCTCGCCATTCGACCAACTACCTGACTGACATGACACTAGGGAGTCGGAGGGAGTGAGCATAATCTTTGTTGTCGTCGAGAGGCATTCAATTGTACTAGAACTGGAGTCACGCTTCTCGTGGACTTGCATGAGGTGCGTTCGGGTTAGCCTGAACAAAATCGTTGAAGAGGGAGTTGTAAGGGGAATTCAGTCTGGCATAAAATACAGTTCTTACTGAGGTCTTATACCATTGACACCAATAGATCTCGATACATCGCGCGTCCAGATACTCAAAATTAAAACTAGGTCGGATTTAACCGGCCGCGTTTGGGCATACCGACGCGACATTCACGCTATCAGTATCCGTACCAGTGAAAGTCAAGATCTCACAACAACACTTGTCCGAAGTCGTCGAAATCAGTGCTTTTGTTTTGAATCAATGTCAAAAATTTGATGGCGATGTCATGATAGTATTTTCCTGGAGTCGTCAACGCGATTGCACACTCCACGATGCACCACCTGGAAACACTACATTCAAAACAATGCCTGATGTCAGATTCTGCTCTGTTGCTTGGAATTAACTGATATCACCAGAATTACGGGACTTTGCAGCCCTCGGTGCACCAGAAACAGAAACTTGGATCGACAAAAAGCCCCACGATTGTCTCTGAATGGCATGTTGCGCAGTGCCTGAACTGGCGACCTGATGGATCAATAGCACTCGAGGGGAAAGAAGTTATATCATTTATATCGATATGACATTGGCAGCAGGATCAGGAGGGATTAATGTCAATCTATCATTCGCACTGGTAAGATGGAGCCCATTATTCGGATTTGTAGAAATCAAGCGCACCGCCTGCCATAAGGCCGCCATCTTGAACATTCTGTGTGCTCGCACCCACTATTGCGTGACAGTCGATGAGCGATGTTCGAGGACAATTAGTCATCAAAACGTAAAGAGTGCGGATGCAAGCCTTTCGGGAACAGACAGGTGCGGAATCGTTTGGATCTTGACATCATTAACACCTCGATTACGAGCTCCTTGAGACGACTGGTCCGCTATTAACTGCTTTACTGGACCCGAATCATTGTACGCGGGCTCATATGAGAGTACCAGATGATCGTCGGGTAGGGGCATCGAACCTGCACGGCGAGGCGCGAGACTGCGTTCAGTAATTTCTAATTTGAATTAAAGCGATTTCTGGACTTTGTGTTTCACAAACGTGTGCAGGAATGAGTAAAATCCAAGGGCCAGAACGCTTCGTCCCAACGAGTGGTCAAAATATTTGCTGCGCCTTTAGCGGGAGGCGGATCGCAAGCAACTCATTAAGCGATACCCTACAATGAAAGATTCGGTTTTTGAATTTGAACAACGAACAAGGTATCGACACTGAAACGCGGCATGGGTTAAGCTTAGATCTCATAAGACTAGGGATTGGAAAGCGACATACATACAGTTGAGGCCGCGCAAAATTGACTCATCCTCCCGAGGTTTTTAGACGCGAAGCTTTGAGCATTCGATAGCGATTGATGACCTTCTCCCGTTCCTGTTCCATCATAGACTTCTGCGCCATTGACAAGACACCCTCCCGCTTCCCACCAAGTCCAGAGTGGCTCGCACCCCGCGGAGCCTTTTTTATTTCGGGGGGAGCTTGAGCGACGTCGTTAAGCCTCCGTGGAGCAGACGTAGAGTACTTCTCAAAATCTTTATGCCGCTCAAGGCTATTGTCTTTCTTTGTGTCTTTGCGTTGTGGCTCAGCGTGTAGCGGCGGTGTTTGCTCGCGGGATTCTTGACCTTCACTTACTGCACCTCTCCTCTCCTTTGCTTTAGCTTCAAGCGCGTCTTTGTGAGCCTTCCTTTCCACAGCTTTGGACGATCGAACGGCAGACATAACCATGGGACGCATATCATCTTCCACTCTCCTGCGGCCAGTCGGAGAGTGGTGAGCGCACTTAGAGTCCTATCTACGAGAATGGGACTCACTTATAAAAGTGGTGTATAGGCTCTCCGGGTTTGATCTTGAGCTGCATGTCATCCATTCTTCTACGTTTCTCCCGCTTTGCGTCCCTTCCTTCTTCCTCCAGCTTTCGCTTCTTTTTATATGTGTCTCTGATTTGTGATGCATTCAATACTCGTGATGCAGATTTCGGAATCCCCTCATTATCGAGAGATTCTTTTGAAGGTGCAAGGTTTGTGCCTCTGTTGAGTGCACGTTAGTAAGTAAAAATGAAAATGAAAAGAATTGGCCGCATACTTCTGTTTCCTCTGTTCCTCACGCAAGAGTCGCTTGGCCTTTTTGTGAGGCATAGAAAGCTGCAGTCGCAGTTACGAATTTGGACAGTCTGGCAGATTTCATTGGCATGGGACAAAAGTGCGAGAAATCTGCTTGCATTTGTTTGCTTTAGTAGAGAATCCAAACAACGGCAAACCCAACTTCATCCATTCAACTTGCATCCTGGTTTTTGAAAGTCGAAGACTGGTCCATGCTCCTCCGCAATTATGTATGCACCATATGGCATATACTCATGGGACGAGTCATCATCTGCTCATCTCCGCAGCCACATGATATATCTTATCTTGCGATATGACTGCGAAGCCGAATTGCTCCCTTGAGCACGACACATGAGTGGTGCTTCTCAACCTGTGGTGCTCTTGCGCCTATCTTTAACTCCTTATAACTTGCCTGCGCCGGACCATGACAAAGGAGTTGCCCATATGGATGTATGAGCTTCTTCAACCTTCTCACCACACCCATCCCGGACACGCCCCTGTCATTGGTTCAGCGAATTTCAAAATACTCTAGGTGTGATTGTTTTTTTCGGTGGCCATTGATACCGTAGATAACATATAAATTCTTGTCGTTCAAACATCGGCCGCCCATTCTCAGAACATGAGATTATTCTGGCTTTCGTTCATATCCTTGACCTCCCTCGCAGTCGCAAAGCAAATACCCCTCGTCGACGGTGTGATCGGAGGTGTTCCCAACGTCAACAGCAACATCAAAACAGAAACAGCCAGCTCTGCAGCCGTAACCCCCGGAAAGCTTCGGTTTGTTGAAGATTCGGGTGTTTGTGGTATGTCGTCCTCACCGTTTAACGTTGATCATTCACCTACAAATTCGAAAGAAACAACCCCCGGCGTTGGTCAGGCATCTGGCTACGGTGATATCGCTTCAGACAAAAGTATCTTTTTCTGGTTCTTCGAATCTAGAAATGACCCGGATAATGATCCGCTTGCTCTATGGTTCAACGGTGGAGTGAGTCATCCGTTTTGACAAAGCAAAATCTCAGCAAAATCTCATGACGCTTACCTTCATCTTTAGCCTGGGAGTTCGAGCATGATCGGCCTTTTCCAGGAACTGGGACCGTGCCGAATCACAAACGACAGCAGATCCGTCACACCCAACGAGTTCGCATGGAACAATGAAGCAAATACAATTTTCATTGACCAGCCTGTATCAGTAGGATTCTCACACGGTGACACAAGTGGCATTCACGGTTCGCAAGACGCGGCAGTGGATGTTTGGACATTTATGCAAGTATTCCTCTCCGACCCTCGATTTGCTAAATATGCAAACAATACCTTGGCTATCTGGACTGAATCGTAAGTTCGCAAAACTGTATAGTGTATTCACATATATCAATTTATTGGAAGATATGGCGGTCATTACGGGCCAGTATTTGCTGCGTGAGTCATTACAACTTGGATTGAAAGCGGGGAAGTTGAATTTCCCCCAACACAGGCACTTCCTTTCCCAGAATGCTGCAATCGAGGATGGTACGGTTTCTGGTATTAAATTGAATCTCAAGGTCCTTGGTATCGGTGATGGTCTTACCGTATGTGAAAAAATAACATCTTCTCTCTTGAAAACCAAAAATAACTACAGGAT
Source organism: Agaricus bisporus var. bisporus H97 (assembly GCF_000300575.1). Lineage (NCBI taxonomy): Eukaryota > Fungi > Basidiomycota > Agaricomycetes > Agaricales > Agaricaceae > Agaricus > Agaricus bisporus. The sequence goes on from NW_006267354.1 coordinate 91,853, forward strand.
CCCCTACTTCAATACCCTGGATACCTAGAATATGCGGCTGAAAACCCGTACCACCCACTCGTTTCGGATTCAGTTATAGCTCGTGCCGAAAGAGCTTGGTCTCAGTCCGGTGGCTGCAAATCTCTGGTACGAGGAAATCAATAGGTTGGGTGGGCGCCGCTAGCTTGAAGGCTAACACACATGTTTGCGTTTTAGATCACTGAATGCTATAGCGGAGGCGTCGACTCAGTCTGTTCACGCGCTCAGTCCTTCTGCAATAATAATATACTTTCACCTTTGGCAGGCGATTGGGATGTGAGTTGTACAATGTTCGGAATTTTCGCATTTGTCGAAGCTGAATCCCGTCCTCTACTAGGTGTACTACGTCCCTACACGAGACCCGGACCCTTATCCACCCAGCTTCACCAACTATCTTAACTCTGTTGCCTCACAAATTGGAGCTGAAACAACATACCGCGGGTCAAGCAGCGCCATATATTCAAATTTCGCGCAGATTGGTAATTGCCCTTAATACCGCTCGTACCACTAACTCCGTTGACAATTTTCTAGGTGATTGGATGCGAAATTCACGCCCCGATTTAGAGACTGTCATAAATGCTGGTGTACGTCTGATATTGACGTTAGATCAGTTTTGTGATGCAACTAACGCCTGATCTTTTCAAAGGTACGAACAATTATCTACGACGGTGACGCAGTCAGTCCTATTTTTCTTGAATACCCTTTCAATACTTCCGAACGAACTAAAACATCGTCTTGACAGGATTACATTCTAAACTTTAATGGCGTTGAAGCTATGGTGGATGGGCTGCAGACCCAGTTCACAGATCTCTATCGTTCACAAGAGTTCGCCTCGTTTGATGTCCGTGGACAATCTGCTGGTATATTCAAGAACGCTGGTACATTCTCCTATCTTCGCTTCTTTGGCGCTGGTCATGAGGTTCCTGCTTACAAGGTAAGATCGGGCTCTCTATATTCATAATTTATACTCACTTTGATTGATAGTGGGGTACTCTTAGCCGCGGAGAAGCCGCTGCTCAGATGTTTAACCAAATTATGAAAGACGAGTCCATCTCTTCCACTTGAAAACACATATGTATACCATGTAACCGTACAATCGTTTGTTCTCAATTGGTTTAATGTATTTTCACAAAGGGAGTGCGTTATCCCGGCGTATCTGTAGAACTGCGTCTTGCCAATATGCTAGATAGGTTGAGTTATAGGCCCCCCAGCTTCACTTTCGAGAGAGTCCGGGCTGTGGAGGGAAAATACTACTAACACTAAAACACCTCAATTTCCAAATTTTATAAATTGATCTGTATATCATGCATCAACCTTTATTGTTCCGATGTATGTACTATACTATCATATGCGCTGCGATGGCGTGTTTTTCTCGGAGCTGACTGAAGCCCGTGTGAAAGATTTGCCATTAAGTGATGCATTATTATTAAAATAGCACTTGTCTTCGTTCCCCTTCTATTCTAACTTCACTGTCGGGGTAGTCCTGCTCATCCCTCCCTCTAAATTTAGACTCAACTCCTCCGAGCTTCCTCTCGAATTCTGCCGGAAATCTTGGCATCCAGGAGAAGCGTCGAAAATTTCGCTTTTGGAGTGACCAGATAGCGTTCCAAACTTCAATCTCCTCCCAGCGGTGCCTGGAGATCTTCGCGCCTTCAGCATAAGATCCTCCACCATAAATCTCTACTAGATTACCGGTAACTATCTGCCACGAATGCACGAACGAAGTATACCTTTTCGGAGGTCGGAACGATCCAAGTTTTCCTTGGCTTCTACTCTTCTCCACAGCTTTACTACGCCATGCCCCTTGTCATGCGATCATGATATCACCGCAACTTGAAGAAAAGGGGCTAACTCCCGTCTCCTGGACCAAAATATAACCGTGCCACGTCTAGCAATTTCCTGAACAAGACAGATCATAATCTATCAAAAGAATGGCTGCTTCTCGCGACGCATGTTCTTTTAACATTTATCCCCGATTCCACATATCTTACTCCTGTATTAGTATCAACGACAGTCGTAGTGACAGCATAAGAGAGCAAACCGCATGGTTTCATGCATTTATCCAAACTCAATGTACGTATGCCTCACTCATTGGTCCAACAAGCATGTCTCAAGATAAGGGTGATGTACTTCATGACGGATAATTAGTACAACGGGACGACGGCGTATAAAAGTCCGGAATTTGGACATCGATCTACCATCCTCAATCCTTTTAACCGCACACAATGCTACTTCAACTTTCCCTCATATCCTTAATTTCCCTCGCCTTTGCACAACAGATACCTGTCATCGATGGGGTGATTGGGGGTGTCCCACAAAACAACAGCAATGTTGAACCGGATTCTTTCCGTAGCGCCGCCATAACCCCTGGAAAGCTCCGGTACGTTGAAAACTCAGGAATTTGTGGTATGTCATCCTCTATCCTAACGTGAACAACCTGACCTGATAATTATTGAAGAAACCACTCCTGGTGTCAATCAGGTATCAGGTTATGCTGATATCGCCTCAGACAAGAGTTTGTTCTTCTGGTTCTTCGAGTCTCGGAATGACCCGGATAATGACCCGCTTGCTTTGTGGTTCAATGGAGGAGTAAGTCGTCTGTTTTGATCGCCGCAGTCATTTTTAACCCCAATCCTTTATATAGCCCGGTAGTTCGAGTATGATAGGCCTCCTTCAAGAAAATGGACCATGTCGAATTACCAACGACAGTAGCTCTGTCACCCATAACGAGTTCGGATGGAATAATGAAGCAAACATGATTTTCATTGACCAACCCGCTGGAGTGGGGTTCTCACATGGAGACACCACCGGCAATCCAGTCGGTACATCTCAAGAAGCGGCAGTCGACATTTGGACATTCATGCAAATCTTTCTCTCTGATCGTCGGTTTACCAAATATTCGAATAATACGTTGGCTATCTGGACAGAATCGTAAATTTTCAAAACGGTGGCTTATTTGCATATTTTAATATGAACCGGTAGATACGGCGGCCACTACGGGCCAGCGTTTGCTGCGTGAGTTTTCATTGGTTCTTCATGAAACCTGATATTGATTTTATCCTATTCATCAGGCATTTCCTATCCCAAAATACTGCAATTGATCACGGTAAGGTTTCGGGCATCAAATTGAACCTCAAAGTCCTTGGTATCGGCGACGGTCTCATCGTATGTTCAAAAAATGTTGTCTCGTGCAATTTCAAATTTCATACTCACAGATGATTCTAATAGGATCCCCTACTTCAATATCCAGGCTACATGGAGTATGCAGCCAACAACCCCTACCACCCGCTTGTTCCTGGGGCAATCATCGATTTTTCTGCCCATGCTTGGACACAGACGAATGGCTGCAAATCTCAGGTAGGAAATTTTTGAAGACATAGATACTAGTATAAATTTCGCCGTTAGATCACCGACTGCTACAACGGAGGCACCGATTCAGTCTGCCGGGGTGCTCAGAACTTCTGCAATTTTTACATTCTTCAGTATTTGGCAGGTAACTGGAATGTGAGTTTCACAATACTACGCCGGTCTATATATCTGATGTATTGTAGGATTACTACATTCTGACACAGAACCCCGATCCATACCCTCCCGCCATCAGCAACTACCTGAACTCCATTAGTTCAAAAATCGGAGCTGAACAAGTTTTCGCACTGTCAAGTTCAGCTGTTTACCGTAATTTCGCTAACAGAGGTAAAATCCCAGGCCACATGGTATTTATCACTCTTACTCACCACCGGTCTTAGGTGATTGGATGCGCAATTCGCGCCCAGACCTGGAGGCTGTCATAAACGCGGGTGTACGTTTAGGATTGATGGCTAGATAAATCATTGAACTAACACTTGATCGTTTTACAGGTACGAACAGTTATCTACGTTGGAGATGCTGTCAGTTCTTTGACTTGTAAGATCTGTTCGAAAGAGCTGAAACATCTGCTTGATAGGATTATATCCTAAACTACTTTGGTGTCGAGGCTATGGTGGATGGAATGCAAACCGACTTCAGCAATGAATACAGAGCACAGGAGTTCGGCACGTTTACCGTTCGTGGACAATCTGCTGGCGTTTACAAAAGTGCGGGTTCAATGTCCTATGTCCGCTTCTTCGGTGCTGGTCACGAAGTTCCTGCTTACCAGGTAAGGTAGAGCCTTGTGTGGCGGCAGTCTCGGCTGACTGACTTCAATTAATAGTGGGGTACCCTTGCTAGAGGAGAAGCTGCGGCTCAGATGTTTACCCAAACTATGAAGGATCAGTCCCTCTTTTCGACTTGAACTAATGTATTTCGGAATACACGTTGAATACATCATGATGATCCTTATCATGCTAAAAATAGATCTAGCTGAGAAACTTTTCCCCACGAGCTAGAGGATTTTCTCATGCTTCTCCGACTAACTCCTTGCTTATGAGTGGATCGTACATATGTGGAACTACTGAGGCTTCTTCCACTCGATAAGTGGGTGAATACCACTTGTCTTTCACACCGGTGAGTGATTGTCACCATATAAGTTTCAAGACATATCACTGAAAGAGATAGGATAATTTCTCAAGACGAGAGTCTTACTTAAGCTCTCATCCTGGGTCCATGTATACTGCGTCTTCTATCTTCCTCAAGACTCTCGCGGACGCTGGAATTACGCACGCATTTGTGAACTGGGGCTCGGATCATCCTGGTATATTAGAAGACTTGCAACGTCAGCGAGGCGAAAATGGTGGGACTGAATTGCAGATCATCACATGTCCCAATGAAATGGTAGCCTTGAGTGCTGCACAAGGTTATGGCCAGGTAGCTGGGAAGCCTGCTGCAGTGATCGTTCATGTAGACGTTGGTACCCAAGTAAGCCATACTCAATCCCGATCAGGAACATACATAACTTAGACAGAAGTCACCATAGGCGTTAGCGGGAGCCGTGCACAATGCAAACTGCAGCCGTACTCCTGTTCTCATATACGCTGGTGCATCACCTTTCAGTTCTGGAGGAGAGCACAAAGGAGGCCGAAACGAGTTTATTATGTGGTTGCAAGGTACGACATGTGTCCTGCCTCACTTCTGTACGACCTCATAGGGGCAGATATCCCGGATCAGTCACAAATCGTTCGTCAGTACATGCGTTACACAGGAGAATTCTATAGTGCCGCCACCATACCGCATGTTGTACATCGAGGTCTTCAATTGTAACGTCCCTTCTACCCTACTTCCTTTCAAATTCGCTTATCGCATTTCCAGTGCGGCGAGTGAGCCGAAGGGACCAATCTATCTCTGGGCTCGCCGAGAAATCATGGAACAAGAGGTTGAACAGTCCTTGTTTGAGAACATAAATACCAGCCTTGCCAAATCGCCGTCGGTCGAACCTAGTGCTCTAACTCCGGACGGTAAGTAGCCCATTTTATATGCGATAGGCGATCGATTACTCATCACTTGTCCAGTCGCTCGTAGGATCGCATTAGCCCTTCTCCATGCCGAAAATCCTCTTATAATTACCTCCCGCCTTGGACGCAACAGACACGCCATCCCACCCCTCGTGAATCTTTCCAAGCTTTTGAGTATACCCATTATTTCCACTATCGCTCAAACGCTCAATTGCCCCTTTTCTCATCAATACAATCTGGGCGTCACCTATTTATATCGTGGATCACATACAAGTCACCTTGCATCAGCAGATGTTATCCTCGTTATTGACTGTGATTTACCCTGGATTCCAAATAATGAGGCGCCTTCCTCATCGGCACGAGTTTTCATGATCGATGGTGGCGATCCTCTCTTCGAAACAGTTGGCTATTCTAACTTCCCTGCTGAGGCGATCTGCAGAGCCGACGCTCAGGCTAGTCTCATCCAGCTTGCTTTAGTCGTGGAGGAAGCGGACAGACAAGCCCAGTCTATGGGCAAAGCGGCTGTTGTCGGAAGTAAGTCGATACGCGATAGGGGCCTTAGACTAGCCCAGGAATATGAAAGCCAAGTCAAGGCGTGGGATGCACTTGAAGGCACCTATCCTCGCATTATAACAAACGCGGTGGAATCGTCACTTGATGTGCCCAATCTCCTTGGCACTGTAAGGAAAGCCATCCAAAATTTGACTCCTAGCAAAGGCCAAAAAACGCTCATCCTCAACGAGGCTATTACGAATTATCCAATCGTTTGGGGACACATACGGCCCGAGACTCCTGGATCCTATTTCACGGCTGGAGGTGGCTCACTCGGTTGGGGGTTGGGTGCTGCGGTAGGGGCACATCTCAGCTCCGCTGTGAGCAAGTTAGAGCATGAACTTTCCGTGCTTATCGTAGGAGACGGATGTTTCATGTTTGGTGTCCCAACAACTGCCTTTTGGATGGCCAGAAAATACCAGACAGTATGTGGTTCAGTCTATAGCGCTATAATCATGGCCCTTATGATGATTACAGCCATTCTTGACTATAATTTTGAATAATGGAGGATGGAGGGTAAATTTAACTTGAATGTCGATAAAAAGTCTACTGAGTCTACCTTCTCCTCAGGCACCAAAGGCTTCGCTATTGGGAGTCCATCCGACTGGTTATGGTAGTGCAGCTTCCATTCATGATTTGACTACCGGCTTTGGACCCCATTTCCCGGAATACTCTGAAATAGCTGTTGCTGCCTCATCCGGTTGGGCTTGGGGTCGCAAAATTGGCGTTGGTGAATTTGCCGGGCTAGATGCTTTGGAAAAAAGTGTAGAGGAAGCTATTAAGGTAGTTCTTGAAGAAAAGCGCTGTGCAGTATTGGATTGTGTGCTCGCCGAACCCGTATGAAATTCTAGCAACTGACTTTTCGTAAAGTGGTGTGAGATCGGCTTTGATTCACATAACCCACGGCATCGAATGATAACCTTCCAATTTGACTCAGATGTGAAACTAGTTCACAAACCACCATAGGCAGTTCTCACATGTCTACGAGCAAAATTGTTCGTTCTTCTTCTGAAGTCCATTATGTCGAATTGGATTCCGTTCGGGATAGCAGAATTACGAATGTCAATCTCTATACGTCTCTAGCAGAGATCAGACGTTTTTTCAATTCGGCGTTAACAACGGATTCAATCAAGTCACCATTACTGGTTTACCCAATACTCTTGATCAAAACTCATTGAGGTACTTCCTCAGAATGATACGGTCATTATCCTGACTATTTCCAACAGGGTCGAAGGAATCAGTACATCCATCCAGGACGTGATAACCACAGATGTCTCACCTTCACCAGAAAACATTGTATCCGACACTGTCAAAGAGTTATTAAATAAGAGGGAGGAGACAGGAAAAGCAGTTCTTCGGTGCAAGCTCGAGGCTAAATATTTGGAGAATTATTTCTCCACCCTTAACGTCAAAGACGTTGCAGTTGTCGACCTTTCCGGCATACTCGAGAATTATCGAGCCACAGCAGCGGAGCTGGATGGTCGAATCGATGGACTTATCCATGACCTGGATATCATTGATTCAAAACTGGCTGATGAAAAAAAGAGAGGTCCAGTTGGTCAAGCTGACACCAAGGGCAGTGTGATATTACAGTAGGTATACTGGCAGAGTCTCAGGGAGACGCCGAATTTAATATCGTTTACGATACGATTAACTCCGCCATCGCTTTTGGAAAAAACATTTATGCGATATATAGGTGTTAGTAAGGCTCATTGGAATGCCTTTTACGATATTCGAGTGAACACTCGGGATGAACAAAAACCGGTCGAACTCGCCTATAAAGCATCCATTTCACAAAATACTGGCGAAGTACTCACTTACTTGTCATCTTCATACTTGTATTTGCTCACTCTCTTTTGCCGCAGAACTGGAAAGATGTGGGGCTAACGCTTGAAACCGCCGAGCCGACATTTGGTGGCAAGATTCCTCGCCTGCATCCATGGATCGTGTATCGACCTACTTCTGAGAACTCGACTTTGAAAGGTAGTACATTCGGGAGTTCATTCGGGGGTTTTTCCAGCCTCGGAGGTTCTATTTCAAAGCCCTCGGAGGGTTCACGTGCGCCTCACACCGAAGCGGAGAAAATGGGGCACGGCGAAGAACATCATGCCAACATCATTGCAACATTTACGATTGAAGGAAAGATGCATATCCCCTGTGACGGCGCGACACATAGTGTCTCCATGATGACATTGAACTTAGACTCTAAAACATATTGGGTTGCGGTTCCAAAAAGAGAAGCTCGAGCGCACGTCAGAGTGAGTTCGCCACGAAGTTGCTTTGTGTAAAACTGCATTGAAATTGAATATCTTTGTAGGCCAAGATAAAAAATGCATCCGAGTATCCTTTGCTTGGCGGTCCTGCCCATGTTTATGTCGACGGGAGCTTCATCGCAAGCATGGAGCTACCCGTCGTTTATCCTGGGGAGTATTTTGATTGTCCCCTCGGGTAGACTTTTTAATTGTTGTTCTTTCCAATTGAGGGCTGAAAACATATTTCTAGGCATGATCCCTCAATTCATCTCACTTACCATCCTCGTACCAAGAAAACTAGTCGAACAGGGTTTTATAGCAAAAGTACCACTCAGACCTTTACTCAGCGCACTACCATTATCAATATGAAGACAAGTGCTATTGAGGGTCTTAGAGTCTACGATCAATTCCCAGTTTCAGAAGATCCTCGCGTATCTGTCAAGTATATCAGCCCTGGACTCCGTAGTGAGCCCACCGAGACGACATCCGGGGAAATCAAGGTTCTTGATAAAGTCAAGGGTACAGCTGGTATTTGCGCTCAATGGAGCGGTGCGGACGAAACTGATGTAAACTGTGAGACTTTCGGAAAAGACGGTAAGTTTGAGTGGATATGCGCTATTCCATCTCAGGGAAAGATAGAGCTTCAATCGCAATTTGAAGTTACTGCGCCCCTTCACTCTCAAATCGTTGGGTTGTAATCAACCATATCACTACTAGTAACTCTTGTAATATGTGTATGCATAAGCGGTCAAATGCTTGAGACCACTTGCCGACATATAGCCGCTTCGGAGACGCTCAGGAGACGCTTCATTCGCGGTCCCCGAATCTTCAACATAAAAGCGCCAGCTATAGTGCACGAAACCCTGACCATCTGTAGTTAGTCTGATCATTCCTGCATTCGTAGTAACGATCAGCCGGCATACTGTAACCACCTCCATTATAACCACCTCCATTATAACGCCACACACCACACCACGCTACAGTTCTCGTTAATAACTGGATCAGTGCCACGAGGAACCGTTGTTATTTTTGTAATAGTTGATCATGTGGAAGTTTTAGAAAGTATTAGACCCGGCGTAAGTTAGCACTCTCAGTCACGTTGGTTGTTAACTCTTTCCCCAGTGTTAATTTGTCATGGGGGACCCCATTGTTGGTACAATCAAGGATGTACAGTTAATTGGAATTGTTTATGTCTGGGAAAAAAAAGAATCTGTCTCGGGCCGCCTATTTAATTTACGACACACTTCGTTCAGGTGGCACAGCGGCGTTGGCGCGAACTCGAAAACGTTGACGGCATCGCAGCACGCGACATAATAAATATGGATAAGAAGCAACCCAAGTGATATTAGCAATGTCTGCCTGTGTCATATGTATGGTGGTATGACACCCATAAAGAGGAGTTCTAGGTGATTCCTTGCTGTCATGTAGTAGTCTTCGATCATGGGGGGAGGATCTGACCCCACCTCCCACCACGCTCAGTTAATAATCAAATTTTCCCTCAAGCTCGGGTCAAACCCCCTCCACCTTTGCACCTAAAAGTCGAAGCCCGTTCGCACCAAGTCAGATGATACAAATTCCTCAAGGTGACGTTGTGAAATCCATGCCTTTCAAGGTTTATTCAAGCATTTTGGATTTCAGGAGGTGGGAGATCCTTCCCATGCTAGGTAACCAACTACGTACGGTGCCTTTAATCAATAACCTTTGCCAGTTACTTCACTACAATCCTTTGGTGATATTTGAATATTTGAATATATTTTGATCTTTGAATTCATGATTGAGGCACTCGTATGCCAATGGGTCGGCGACGCCTGGGACCTGGCAGGCCTTGGGTGAGGACCTTCCAAAACGTGGAATTGAGGCAACTTCATCGCTGTTAGTAAAAAAGCGTCTTCCCCACATCGTATTTATCTTTATTGTATACCAAGGTACGTCACGAGGATAGGAAAAAATGCTGAAAATCCTAGTCCTAGGACGCTTCTAACAAACGGTATCGAGACTAAATGTTCTCCTAAATTAACTTTTGACACGACACAGATGTTGACACGGGTCAATGACTGAAAATGCGAAAATAATGATTTCGCTAGTAATACGCATCTACCTTGGTACGGCCCAAGCTCAAAGCTTTTTATGGAGTCCGTATGTAAAGATAAGGAATTGATGATATTCATTCAGGTTCCTTCCATACTATGACGTTAACAGTGCATTTAACTTCTGGACAGAGTATAAGCGAACTGAAATCATTGTTGTGGGCTCGGCACAAATCCAAGGATAATTCCAAGAAAAGGAGTACGCCCTATTGCAGATAATACTCTTTAAAAGTCTTCATCCGGCATCTGCATTGGAAGTATGATTGTATGTCTTCCAAAGTTGCAGAGAAGCACCTCATCTTTTGTGACAGGGTCAATCTTGATTTTTGGATTTTTGTTAATATAAGTATTGGTTATGAATTGTGCGGCAACTTGGCTCGGCACGGACGGATCTTTGCGCGTTCGTGACGCAATCCTCCCGCGTGCGGAACCAAAAGGAGGAATGTACTATTTTGGACTGAATAAGAATTACAAATCCATGTGTCCCAGTGACAAAAATAGTCTCCCATTCAGGGACCAGATTGCGATATTGACACTGAGGCCTGAGGGGTCATATTTAGTTAAATAAGGTTGTGCTTAAGTTAAAGGAAGGCAGGGAAATGGAAAAACGATGGTGTGTCTGGGTAAATATGTTACAGCTGGTGATGAAAGCACGTTTAGGCTACAAAGGAGTCAATTATTGCAACGGAAAGCAAGAACACGAGAATCGAATCATGACATAAGAAAAACAGTTGAAAAACGGCTGTCTCCGATTCATTAAGCGTCGTCGCAATCGCTACCCCCTTTGAGTAAACTATAACTCACCAATTAAGATTGGGTTTATGTTTCCCTCCATAACGCTTTGTAATTTGTGTCTCGATCCATCTTGCACACGCCATCCACGACCGTCACAATCGTCCTTTCAAAATTCTGGACAAACACAATTCGTGTGACGCTCGGCGTGTACAACCTCATTTCACTTGCCAACGCGCGAAACGCAGGGGGGCTAGAAGGAGGTGGAGTCCAGTCAGAAATCTCCACCTCGACGCATCGAATCCGGGGCAATCGCATCAATAATCCGTAAAACTGTAGTCGCTAGAAAAACGCAAGAGAGGAAAAGGAGTTAGCAAGGGATTATGATGAGTGCCTCGATGTCATGAGTATCAATCACCACTCACTTGTGTGCCGGAAATAGGGAGAAAAAGTGTCCCCAGATATCTCAGCTCTGATGAGGTGGCCGGCGAGCTTGTGATCAGACTCAGAAGTTCCATCGAGAAAGCCGTAGTATATTCCGAATCCCCGATATCCAGTGAGCGTATATAACGCGTGGACTGGCGCACTTTTGATAGTAAAATCGTCGCTTCCTCCTTTTTCTCCTCTAGTCGGGTTCGAGAGAAGCAGGTTTTGAGACGGGTGACTGGTCTTTGCGGTATCATCGCAAGAGCCGCTTCGGAGAACGTACACTCCAAGATTGAAAGATGAGGGAAAGCGGTTGGATCTAGCGATAGAGAACTAGTTGAGAGCGCTTGAGTTGTCGCTGTTGTCGATGGTGATGATGTCGGAGCCAAGGGGTCACCAACGTCACTATAGTCTAGAAGATATAAGTCACTCAATTTCCTTTGCCTGTTGAGAAATGAAACGAGGTGATCGTTCCAACTGAGATCACAGTGAAAGCCTTGCAGTTGAAAGGTGCAATTATCCAATGTCCACGCAACGTTTGCACTGGTGTTACTGGTAATATGCATATTCAGATAACGGAGGTTGGTGGCTTGCGCCAGCGCCCCTGCAACGGAGCTCCAATACTCATCCGGCAATTCGTGACAAGACTCCTCTTCTCCCTCGAAGTCGCTGCTTTCCTCGGATTCCTCCTCCGTCACGGCGGCATAGAGAGTCAGCGCATAGACAAGGAGCGCAATTCGGTGGTTGTTTGCGAGGGATTTGCATAGCTGAAGGGTACCCTGGATGTCGCCCATGTGAAGTGTGTTATACAAACCACGCTCAGCAAAGGTATGAAATCCTTTGCTAACGCGGCATAATGACGCGAGGTCGCTACGACTTCCAACTTTGCTCACAATGGCCTGGCAGACCTCCAGTGTCGGTCCCATAGAGACTCGGGCATATCCTACACTGAGTTCAGGTGAATGAGCTCATTGAATAGAGGGAAAGAACCTTACCTACTCCTCTCCGAAGCTCGAGTTGCGGGCCTCAACATGAACACTGGTGGAATGCAGACCGTAACGAATACGAGGTGAATGCTGGAAATTCGAACTCGGACGTTATAATACCAGGAGCGGTGATTCTGAAGGGCAGTCAACAGCACACCGAGGGTGTCCGTCGCTTTAAATAAGGAGGAAACGGAGAGGGACTCAGGTCAGATAGCAGATGTCCTTCTCTGGGAGGCGACTATTTATGTAGAGGTGCCCATCGTGGAAATCTTGGCGGAGGCATAACGGGATCAAAGGAGCGATCTCCGGGTTAGGTCAGGAAACCAAAACGTTCCCAGCATTTAGCACAGCGCTGGTCCATCCTACCCGCAAAAAGAGTATCCGTGTCCCAGACCACACCGCCCTGAATCGAAACCTTTCCTTTTGCTAACTATCCCACGTGGCCGCCACGCGCGGAAATCCCAGCTCGCGTGGTATCCGCAAATTCGGTATCCTCGGAAGGGATTGAATATTTTTTGCTGACCATGAACTGCCGTCGTTGATTAATCACTCCGGCCACTGGCGTCTGGGATGGCAATGAGCAAATTTTACTTGGGGATCAGTTCCTTGGTACTCTGGAAGTTTTCCTAGCCTACTCATGCGACCAGACCCTGAATGAAAATTGAGCGTTAATCACACTGGCGAGCGGGTTTGCCTCGGGTGTCCCCGGCGTCCGGAGGATAAAATCGTGGAGAAATAAGTTGCATCGCCCGGCAACGCTAGAAACCGTATGAGAAGTCCAGAAGTAGTTATGTAAATGCAGGTCTGTCTCCCTGGAGAGTGAGGTCATGGATTTTGAACGCACCATTACAACAGCGCATTACTCACTCACCCGGATGCGCGCACACACCCTTGTGCCCACTGCCCAGTCTGATGAAATTAATATTCACACACACACAGTTTGGAAGCTTGACCAATAGACACGCATCGCCGTGTTTGTCGAGATCACTCGATCTCTTGTCAGAACTCATACTGAAATACAGATTTCTGGTAGCACCCATTCTCACAATCACCTCAAAACTGAAGATTCTGTCAAGATTGAAGGTGAGATTACGAAGGTGATATGAAATCTAGGGGACATATCTGACACAAGGGGGCTGCAGGAGGTGGCGGGGCAACCGTGGATACAATTACTTTGTCATTTAATCCGATGGAACCCAACCCGTGCATGTGGGCTTCTTTTCCCAACACGGGCAGCGGGAAATCAGGTTTCCTTGACCAAGTACGCAGTTCGCCTGGGATCGCGCTTCACCTGATACCCCGCCCCATGACAGGGTAGCTGCACAATATTTTACTTAACTGGTCATTGCATGTTCTTAGAGGCTGGGGAGACTGGAAGAGGAAAGTGGCGTTTAAGCGTTTGATGAAGCACATATTATAAATAGATAGATTCTGCGGGTCATTCTCGGGATATGTACTGTTGTGAGATTGACGATTCATGAGACGAAGAATTCGGCATGAGAAGTATAGTGGTTAAACAAAGCCAAGGACTTCTCTGATAGGTTGTCATGTCATTAAACTGGAGTTACAACATTGGATACAATGCCACGGGGATGGGCTTGATGCAACCTGAAGACCCAATGTAAATGAACCGCTTGAAACGCCTGGGAACTCACTCACGCGCGCTACTTCATTGGCTAGACTATTCCAGTTTCTCGAGTTCGTCCAAACGTGACAGTACTACATCTTTACTCGTTTCTTCAATTTCGCCGGCAAGGAAGATCTCATCAAGGATAGCATAAACCTGGAAACATGATTGTGATGGATGTTAAAACTCTGGCTTAGATGACAACCGACCTTGTAGAAATTGAACACGAGGTCCAACTCGCAAACATTATCGAAAAACGAGTCTATCGATGGAGTTAGAACTTGGCGGAACTGGAAGGTCGGACATACCTAGAACCTCGACGAAGAGATGGATCGCCTCCAAATAAGCTAATTCGTTGTCATTTGCATCCACGCAAACGCAAAAGAACAATCCTGCGTAACGTCGGTACACAACCTTGTAATTGCGAAACTGTATTGGTTCAAGATAAACTCCGATTCAGTCAAACACATACAAGGGGGCTTCACCCACGCACCTCGACAAAATTGGACTGGTATTTCTGATCTCTTGGAGCCACCAATCGGTGGACTTCACCACGAAGTCTTACCTGAGGAACAGAGATATAAGTATCAAACGGCAGATGGCAAAGCAACAACGGCTTCACCTGACCTTCTCGTCGTCATCATAAGGGACGTACCATTTAGACAGTCTTGTTTTCCCTTGCCTATTCTTGAATGGAAGTCATGACAACGTTATGAACCTTCAGGAAGTAGCACACCTGGACTAGTATGAACCTGATCATCGTGTCGTGGTCGAGAATGACAAGGTGAGGGTCATTCTTGGCTTAGTTTGGCGATCCCGTGAGAAATAAACAAAAAAATACACATTTAATTTTATATCTTGATTTCCGCCCGCCACAGCTAATTTAATGGAAAGATCAGCCTGAAACGTAATAGAAAATTCAATTACAGAAACTTGAGTTCCTTCGCAAACGACACATCATTTGGTGGCGTTGGAGTAAAATACTCAAGGAAAGAAAAATCAGAAAAAAGATGGGTCGAAATCCCAAGCGAATGTTTTTTTTTTCAGGTTCAACGCCACATGGTTTTTTTGTCAAATTCTCTAATTCTCCCAGAGCTTCTGATTACCTGTAGTTGCATCATATCCCATTGCATATATTCGTTTCGTTACGAGGGCGAACCTGTACGAAGCCATCTGGTGTGTGTCAAATGTACGTGTTCCTAATATCACAGATCTCTTGAATCGAAGTCTACTCCGAATAAATACATCGATATGACGATATTTTCACACACATAGCTTATGCAAAGGAACAACAGGTTACCTAGCAGAAAGCCTTTCACCAAAAGACCCTAAAGCCAAATACTTTATGCCATTTTGTTTACGCACAGTATGTATCACTCCCCATGTGAACAACTTTTGATTCATACATATATCTTCGATGACTTACAAGAGTTCCAAGACTCCCATCCTAAGCGCAAACCAAATTTCAAAAAGTCAACTTGGCTCGGCAAAGGGACTACCAGGGCGGAGATGCCGAAGGCCGAAGAGCCGAACAACTGCCCCTGGGCGAGGATACTCGTAATTTTCGATGAGTCACCTACTCCACTCTCCCCGCGGACTGGAAGCCTTGGTCCTGGACCTGAACATGAACTTCGAATTCGACATCAAAGAACTTGGAAATTTTCAAGGTCATTCATCATATCCGAGGGCGGACCCAAGAAAAAAAAAAGAAAAAAAAGTTAATACAAGATAAAATAAACTAAAACAATCTCCCAGTCAGGGCTGAATTCTCTCAGTATTAAAACAGCTTGCTTTAGAGAATGCCGTCAAAAGATTTTCATGCACGCCTCACCGAGCAACCAGTGCGGTGCTGGTGATATCCATAGTCTGGCAGCTGTGGAAGTCACCGTCATAGACAAAATACCTATTAGTAGAGCTTCGCTCAACTATTCGATAGCGAGTCGGCGAGTGACCGAACAGTGTCTCTTTCATTGCATTAAGTGAACTTTTTCGATTTCACAAGCTCTGACGCCAGCACGTATGCAGGCAGTCTAGTCTGTTCGAGAGGATGTATGTATTTTTACACCATCACAATGCTCAATACTTACTACCATCACGTCCAATCAAGTACATTGTCAGCATACTTTATTAGCCTCATTCCATTTCCCCTCTATTCATGATTAACATACTGCATACAGGGGTTTCACATTTCACTTGTACGCGGTAAACGCAAGAATAAAATAAGAAATGTAAAAAAGAAAATGTCAAATCGTAATGTCATGTCGTATACAAGGAAACGAAAGTTAAGCAAAGACAGATCAAGCGTCCAGCACATCAAAAAAAAATTCAAAAAAAAAAAAACTCATTCCCTCCCCTCCTTACTCTCCCGCAAACAACCTAACAACCATATACGTCGCCGAACCCACAAACCTCACCACTTCAAAAAAAAATAATATCAAAAGTCAGTGATCAAAAATCCCAAAAAGCGAGGAAAGACAAAAAAAAAAACTCACAAGCAAGTCCCGCAACCGAATACAACAAAAACGCCATATACCCATTCACAGCTTTATTCGCCGAACTCACATCATTCGTCGCCGTAATCACCGCCGCCAACAACGCATTACTCAACGTCCACGCCAACAACACACTATTCATAATAATCAATCATTTATTCCCTTGTAGAAAAGAAAAAACTCACTTTGTTCTAAAACTCCTATAATAATCTTCCTGAACCGTCCCCGCATCCGGTTTACTCTCCACTTTCGGTGGAGCATGATTCAACACATGTAATGCCTCCTCATACAACAAATTAATATCCTTCTCATTCGTCGGCACATTAATTTCCACTTCCGTCGATTTACCGTCTTCAGACGTTTTGACAACACCTAAATCAGTGTTGACTTTGTTATCGCCTTTCGTTCCCCATGATACGTCATGTACGTTTGCAAACTACGAATAAAAAAAAAAAAAGTTTAGAAAACGATGATGAGGAAAAGTTGAGATTAGGACTTACGGCGTAGACGTTGAGTACGGATATATACGAAGGTGCCATAAGCACATATTGCAAAAACGATGTAATCATATGCCACGGCTCAAACTAAAAAAAGCGCATCAGAGAAAAATCAAAGCCAAGTGATGAAGTAAAACTCACAAAGATCAAAGAAGCAAGAAGATACAACCCCAAAGTCGCCAACAACGAAAGCACGATATTCCTAAATATCGTATTCGTAAACACATCCTCCACCGACAAAGGTCCCTCCGCACTCTCCACATTCTGTATCCCCTTCACCGCCAACACCAACGCCGAAGCCTAACCAAAAAAAAAAATCCATTCTTAGTTATCAAACCACCAATCAATCAATCACTCTCTCTATGGTCACTCACCGTCATATAAACCGTAATCAACGCAAACCCCAAAATCGCCAACGTATACCCCCACTTACTCCCCTGCGGCCTATTCCCCAACGCCAAAATAAAACACATAATCAACAACCCCAAATAAAAATAGTTAAAGACATGATTAAAAATCGACATCGCCTTTGGTCCCGCCCCCGTCAACAATTTCGGATCTGTACCTCCTGCAACAAGGACCGTCATAGCCGTTGATAAAATGTTGAATGCTATATAATAATTTGCCTTTCATAAAAAGTGAAGTGAGTTTTGACTATGGGTTAGAATAGGGGTGGAAGGAAGGAAGAGGACGTACGAGAGCGAACCACGAAAAAATCAAATTGAAAAACTGATAAAGCATCTCGACATGAATCCAAAACTTTCTCAAAAAAGTATGCGACGACCTATAAATGTAATAAAAGTGGATTGTACTATGCACGGCAGCAAAGAACGAGCCATTCAACCACCGTCTTCGTTGTGATATCAATTCCGGTACCTATTTTGAATTCGTAAACTGCGAAGGTTTTTTTTTTGAATTTTGAGAGCTTACTTGGTCAGGTACGTCTGTTACTGCATAAGCAGATTTAACATAATGAAGAATCCACGACCCCCCTCGTTTCGAAACCAATTCCCAACACAAAATCTTCAAGAAACGCTCAGTAAAACCCAAATGACAAATGAAAAAAAACTTACACGATCTTCAGCAAGATACATATTCGCAGTAAAAATGTCCGCTCCCGAACCATGCTAGAAAAAAAAGCCACCCATCAGCAACGAACGACGTTAAAATCTCCTCAAACTCACCATTTTTTCACCCAAAAAATATTTTTGTAGTGGTCCTTCTCCCACACTATCATTCTGCAACGCAATATACCTATACGCGCTAAACGCACCCGGCAAGACCGTAATATACCCAAACACCGATTCCCTTTTAACAGAAAATTGAGTTTTTTTAAAAAAAGCAAGGATCATATGCGCAAAACAACTCACAAAGGCTTATCCAAAATATTCGACATCTTATACTCAAAATTCTGCGCCGCCACCAACGGATTCACCAAATTCAACCCCCACTTCCCCTTCAAAGCCACAATCTCCCCACACGCACCCCCCACATTCGAATTAATATCAAACGCTTTCCACAAATGATATATACTCGTAGGACCCGGTTGCGTACCGACATCGAGAAGAATACAGACGTTGGGTTGAAGGATGGGACCAAAGGCGTTGAAGAACCAACGATGGGAGTTTATCTTTTTTTGGTTTTTTTCTTTGAGGCAGAAGATGACTTGGACGGGGACGACGCCTTTGGAGGCACCTTCGATACGCATGGAGGGAGTGACGGAGACTATGAGAGATGTGTGAAAAAAAGTGAGTAAATAGATGACGGATGACTTGCCTTGGGTGGTATATTCGTAAATATGCGCCGTAACAGGTCTATCATCAATTTTATTCTATTTTCAAAAAAATTAATCAACCTTCAGCGCACTAAGGAGGAAACCACAAACCTTAGCCACGCCCTCTTGATAAGCCCCCATAGCCGCAATGACATTCAAAGTCCTCGAATTAATCTTCTGTCTCCCATCACTCACAATACAGACCACAACCTTCTTCCATCCATCCTTCCCCCACGTCTTACTTCTATCCCTCTTACACAAATGAGCAATATTCTTAACGACACCATGAAAAGTACGACAAAATAAATCTTCTTCTTCATTATACATGGTCATGACGATGAAGAGTTCTGTACGACGAGGAGGGTCGTGTAAGACTTGACGAAGAGTGAAGCCTTCGTCTTTGAAAGAGTTGGGATCGCATGTGGCGGCTGAGTAGCGCATGTGAGTGAATTCGCGTTCGGATTTGTTAGGACACATTTCTAGAAGTTTCGAGGGAACAGGGTTGTCGAGGACAAAGTTTCCTTGAAATAACCTATACAGAACATATAATCAGTATTTTTTTGTTCAGCGCCTGAGCAAATCACTCACTCTACGCGTTTAATCGTCTTGTAGCGTCTAGGCACACGTTGCGGTAAACGCCCATATCTAATCCTCGCCTCCGGTTCTTCCTCCTCATTACCATTCTCATTATCGTAATCCCCTCCAGGCATATTCAGATATGTAGTCCCATGCGAAGCATCTCGTCGTAAAAGTGGCATCTCGTGATCCTCTATACCAGCGGTATCGTCATGCATGTCATACCGAGAATATCCATGTGATGGTTTGGAGTGTAAAGAATTTGAGGATGGATTGAGGGGCGGGGGACCTGGAGCTTGGAAAGGGCCGGAGAGCATGGAGGGTTGGGGTGGTGGTGGTGGAGGAGAAGTGTGTTGTGGAAGATGAGGAGGGGAAGAGGAAAGAATGACGGGAGGAGGCGATGTGACGGGGTAACCCTGCCCGTCAAAAGGATTAGCATAGTGGGAGGGTGGTGGTGGTGGTGGTGGAGAGAAAGCAGTAGGAGGTGGGACAGTATGGGGCGGGCCGGGTGGACTTGCGAATGGATTTGGGATGGGGGCTTGGTATTGATCGTAGGGCGACGGGTAGGGCGCATAGCCGTCGTTGTAGTGGTGGTGCTGGGCCTCGTCGGCCTAAATCATTACTATCACTTTGTGTTCACGGGAAACGAACAACCACGCACCTGGTTATAGTTGGACATGGTGGCCACTCACTGCACGCAGCTGCCTTTTTAATGTCGCGAGGCTGTCCGTCTGTCGTCTTATGTCAGCATCAGTGGCTATCCTCCCGTTCCTCTTGTCCGCAGTTCCAGCAATGCCCTGCGCATACTTAACAGCGCAGCTCGCAGCACATTGAACAGACTGTACAGCGTTTCGCTCTCCATATAAATTAACGTTGATATTGTCATGGCGACTTGACCTCAGTGAAATCGTTCAATCAGTAAAATACATAATAATTCAAGGCTGTGGGTCCAAGTGGCGCGCGGCTAGTACTCACTAGCGCTTCTTTGATTACAAATTCTTAACTAAATGATCTTGCTTTCATAAATTTTCACTTCTTACAGACCTCGGTCTCTGTCATGATGGGCGTTGGGCAACAAATAACATTCGATGAGTGACATAAAATCCCCGTGAACTCACATAATGATCATCGTTGCGATACTTAACCAAGCATTAATGGGGTAGTGGTAACCTGGGTCGTTGCCATGCGAGCTAACTTGACTCGACCCGCCGGGGGTTCGATTCCCTCTTAATGCATTTGTCTCCCAGCTCATCGTAGTTTTGATATCCATAGTATGGACGCTGTGCTCCTTTTTTTATACTAGGCATCGAGTCAATCGACTTTCCCAACGCGATTGTTCAGTCCGTTGCTCGCGTTTCTGTTGTGAAACATTCTGTACCGGACGAGAGCCGAGCGACAACGATAACATGTAAGTCCAGTATCTCAATACACGTAGCTTAGATACCTGAGAGGAGAAACTATGTCGGAAAACTGAAATTTGCCCAATCATGGTAAAACAGGTTACATTTGCCTGTTCTAACCTGATTAGACACTATCAGCCCTAGGCTGGATGATCCAATAAGATCAGGCCGTCGGTCAGAGTCTGATCAGGGTGGATCAGAAGAGGCCCGTCAGGTCACGGTCAGGCCATTTTTCAGTTCAGGCAAACGTAACAGGATCAGACTGGTTTTGGTTTTCCGACATATAATGTGAACATACTCTCTACGTCTGATGATCAATGCAACAATAACTTTTCAGGCGACAAAACTTATTGTTACAAGTTGTGAAAAACCCACCAACGAGGGCCCGCGGCCACATTGGGAACGAGCTGTAAAGGGAGCGTTAGTATGACGTGTAAAAGAGAAGAACTTGGAAGTATCGTGTCGAGGGAGATAAAGCAGCCTCGAGCAAGAGCAAAACAGTGGGCGAGGTAGAGCAGAAGTCTAATGATCGATTCTAGCATCAGCAAAAGGGTTTTCAAAATAGAAGGGCTTGGAGACCTTGTTATGGAACTAATTCCACCACAATCCATCAGAAAGGTAACTTTTAGAATATAATATAATCTTATGCAAAGTAGAAAGGCGTAAAATCCTATGGTGCCGTTCTAAGCCCTTCTATTTTGAGAACCCTTTTGCTGATGCTACTCGCGTTTTTCTATATATAAATTGACTTTAACTTTGAATTTTCGTCAGCAAAAAGAGTCTTGAATCTTATAACATCCTATGCCCTTCTATTTGAATTGAACCCTTTTTCTGATGATATTCATTAGCTTAGGTTTGCTTCTTTGTGGACTTTGCCTGGACTTTAGTCCATAGGACAATAGTTAAGAACCAGTGTACCCAGTGCGCTTTTGTAATCGTAATTTGTAAACACTACTTAATCATTGGAATCGAGCTCCGAGTCGTCGCTTATGATACACAATATTTATAACATTAAAGTTGGTAACTAATACCCTATAGTAAAGTTCCCCGAGTCAAGCTACATATTACTGTAGATCCGCCTGGAAGCCCGCTGTTTTTACATACAACTACAAGCGAGTGGCAGATGAACATACCATACCGGCCGTCGTGTATGGGAAATTCCCGAATTCAAATGCGAGTCATTGAACTTCCTATCCGTGCGGAAATTCACAGCGAAACAAGCTAAACTACTGTAACTAGTACAGTTTGAGAAGAAATTTAACCCGGCAGAAATTCCCCTCTGCCAGCCTCCGACTCGAGCACTTTACGGCGCGATAATGACGGGGCGGACCTTTAATTGATCAAATCCGCTTCCGCTTCCGGCGGCAGAGCTTGTTTGTCTATTCCGAGCCATGATGCCGAACACCCTCAAAAAGTCCGCAGAGTTCTCATGGGCGTTCCCTTAGCCCCTCGTCGACATCCCCCCTCATGACGAACAGCAGTTCTCTTTCAGAGGACAGTGTTCGCACTAAACAACATGATCCGGATCTAGAGAAAGAGGCTCAGGAGTTCAAGGACGACTCTGACGACGTCTCCCCAAAATCACCCTCTACTATAGCCAATGATTCGCCAAAATCACAGGAAGAGTCACTTGGCCACCGTTCCTCCGAAACCAAACTGCGTACTCGAGATTTCGGCATCTTTCCGATTCCGGAACATCTACAACACCGTCTTGACAGGCCTTTCCATTTTGGTTTGACATTGAATATCGCTTTTGGAGTATTCAGTACTTTCAGTATGTGCTTTGTTTTCCTACGGTTGCTTATCATTAATGAGGTCACTCATTTAGCCGTCGCCAATTTGTATTATTGTCAGCCTCTTCTGGGTAAGAGATTCAAATCTTCCAACAATCCGTGAAACTCCCAGCGCTTCTTACACCCCTTGCAACAACAGTTCAGATTGCCGACAGTTTTGGAGTGACACATGCTAAAGTGTCAAAGTGCGTTTTCGCGACTTTGCTTGCGAAAAACCAAAGGATGTGCTGAGACGACCCTATAGTATCCCTACGCTTATCCAGGCAGGGTAAGTGCAAACTTCATACTTCCAACCACAATACACCAAAACCATTCCACAGATACGCTGGAGGACTCTTGTTCATCACGCCCCTAGGTGATTTGGTTCGGCGAAGATCACTCATCCTCCTCACCATAATCCTCTCACTGGTATTCTCAATCGGTTTGGCCGTGACCCAAAGCGTTGAAGCCTTCGAAGCTCTATCTTTCATCGTAGGAGCCGTATCCGTTACACCACAAATCCTCATGCCGCTAGTCGCTGACCTCGCTCCAGACAATCGCAGAGCGTCAGCCATTGCAATCGTTTTTTCCGGTTTACTCTTTGGGATCCTCGTCGCCCGTGTCCTAGCCGGAATCATCGCAGAATTTGTCATATGGCGTGTAGTTTATTACTTTGCTATTGGAGTCCAAGCTCTAGTTTTGCTCGGATCTTATCTTTTGCTGCCGGATTACCCGTCAAGGAACAAAAATATGACTTATTGGGGTATTTTATCCACTATGGCCAAGTTTGCAGTCACGGAACCTGTGTTGATTCAAAGTTGCATCATCAATTTATGCTCAAGCGCCTGTTTCGCGAGCTTTTGGGTAACCTTGACCTTCTTATTAGATGGTCCACCCTATCATTATTCCACGTGCGTTCTCAAAATATTCAATTTTCTCCCAATTCATCATAACAATAACAATTCACTCATATGACGTCTTGAATCAGACTCGTAATTGGACTCTTCGGGTTGATCGGGATGGCTGGTGTATCATTGGGACCCATCGGCGGACGTATCATCGATAAATGGCAACCTTGGTTCATATCTCTCTTTAATATCTGCATGCTCCTCGTTTTTCAAGCAATTCAAACTGCGGCTGGTGGTATAAACGTTGCGGCTGTCATCATTGTGACTTTTGGAATCGATGTGTTCCGTCAAAATCTTCAAGTATCGCTCTCAACTTCTATCTTCATGTAAGTCCATTTGTCCTCCTTTTACTGTATTGGATTTCATGAATTTTTTATGTGATTAGGATTGATCCTGCCGCACGTTCAAGATTGAATGCCGTCAGTATCCTATCAGTACGTGCTCTTCCCTAATCCGTTTTCTTTTTTGTTTGAAGTATATATTATATATTGTTTCTAGATATTCATCGGACAGGTGATGGGAACATCCGTCGGCACTCGTGTTTTTATCAAATTCGGTTGGAGAGCCTGTGCAGCCCTAAGTTTAGGATGGACAGGATTCATGTTCCTCGTGCTCTTATTACGAGGACCGCATTGTCCGAGGTACACGTGGTTCGGATATGAGGGTGGAATCAGCGTTAGGAAAACAATTTCCTCTTCCGTACCGCCGAATCAAGATAACACGCCACAAAAGCAAGAGCAACCGCAGGTTGTCTCGAGATAACCTATCGAGTGACTTTTAAAAGCGAGGAGGAGTTAGGTTAATAAAGGAGAATGGACCTTTCTAGCCATGGACTCGGATGTAGTCAGGGTGTTTGAAACTGGTGATACTTGGAAAGACGCAGCCGATAGATAGATCATTGTTGCTTGGGTCTGTGGGTTCATATGTACGTATTCGCTTACGTTATACGCACGATGAGAATCTTGTAATTATTAGGTTTATGCAGGGTTTATGACTTGTTTAAAGCATTTTACTTATAACGCATGGCTTTATGTTTGGAAATGATACTTCTTTTGAATTCTTATGTATGAGTTCATAGCTTGATCGACATACATCCCAAACTAGGCGCGAAAGAAGAGTGGCAATATAATTTGATCTCTTCCAGCTTAAAGGTTCGCGCATGTCAAGGAACGGTGCCCGGTGATGTCACTGGTAGCCATCGTACTTCAAAAGAGGTAATGTATAATATCTTATAGGGTTCGGATATTTAAGGGCCGGGTGGCAAGAGGAACCCTTGTGCCATGTGTGAGATGAAAAGCATCTCAATTCGACCCGATTTAATGACGACATCACCTGCCGAGAAAGATATCGAATACATCACAGGGAAAATACTACACAACCTAAGAACATTGTAATGGTTTTGTTTCAGAGCGGAAAGGAATAATGCACAGATGCAAATATCGGAACGGTCATCCTATATCGTGAAAATCATGTAATCCTTGAGGATTTCAAGGTTTCAGAAGCTCTTCAACTACCCTGTCTTCCGTTATTTTGGAGACATTACCACCACGATAATTCAGTCGCCTAAGAGCATCAATCTAACATGATTAAGCGTTACGTTTGATCCCTCCCTCATAAATCCTGAACAACTCACGACTTTATTTCTAGGGAAACCGAGGTTCTCAAAACGAGTAACATGTTGGGGGTCCAGTCCGGCAATAGCCACTTCATCTCGCGCTCCCGGCGACGCAACTTTGGCTGCTCTGGATCCAGGCCCACCAGCATAGATTTCTGTCCAATATCGAGCCGTATCTTCGAAACTAGTTTTGCTCGTCATATAATGCTTGGCAACTTCGGCATCTTGAGGGTCATTGGGCTCCGGTGAGCATAAAAGACTTTGGAGAGAAATCATGGTAGATTTGAGGGTAAGGACGGGGGACCAGGCGTCTTTGAGAATATCGAGACAGATAGCTCCAGACGCTGAGGACACGTTCGGATGGTAAACTTTAGTGATGAATTTCATCTTGACAGGCTGGAAGGGATACGATGGCGGTATCACAATATCCTTGAGGCGACATTAATCGTTAGCCATCGAGTCATAAGAAGGAGCATGCGCACGACGTCGAAGTTGCCACCCTCATAGGGTGTCTCTTCCGGGCCTGGAAATGACCCTTTGAGATGGAAAGGGGAATTATCAACGAGTTCAATTCTGATATTGGATGTCCTGTCATTCTTGCAATCTTTGTTCAGGGAACGAATGAGGTGAGGCGATTATCGATAAAAGCCACAAAAGATCGCCTTACCAGCTATTTCCTTGTTGACACGTCGGAGTCTAGCATCCATGACTGAAGTATGTATATAATGGCGAGACAATCCGGGTAATATAAGCGTTCTGGATGCGGTAGAGGCTGGTCTGGTGGTTCTGGTCAAGGTCGACGATCATCCACCTGTACTTTACACAGCATATTATGTAAGGTCACCGGCCATGGACGTGATCGCGCGTATTAATTCAAGCTGGGGAGATATAGTACTATCTTCCCCAAGTCCTCCTCATACGTAGACACCTGCGCAGAAAAATGGATGACGACATATCAATAAAGGCGCTGAATTTCCAGAACAGCCTGGTAAAAATTACTCTGACAGGAAAAAAAACATCTCGACGGATAAATTTAGAACAAGCAACCGATTCCCTGGATGCCATTTCATCATTATCCTACAGCACGACACATGATGCAATGGCTACTACAAAGGCGAACTGAAAACGTTACCTATAATTTGGGAACGCACAAAAGTGAGATAGCCCATCTGCCACTCCAACCTACTATTTGGGCTATGAACAGATTGCCAAAGGATCTGCATGACTACTGTCAGAGCTCCCGACAGGTCCTGTATCACGACCCAGATAATAAGGAGGAGAAGCAAAGGCGCTATCTGCACCTGCAATTCCACAGCGTTGTGAGGGGACGTAGGAGGGGAGGAGGGGTTTTCAATTGTTGGTTGTCTTTTGTCGATATTCTACCTCTTTTATATATCTTCACAGACCATGAGGCTCCTATCATAGATGACGCATACAGATTTTCGGCCAGTCATAGATAACATTCAGATAACATTCATGATCATCCGGTAGATGTAATGTGATAAAAAGCACGAAAGATACAGGGATCCGAAACGCGTGGCGGAGTATAAATTTTTACTGTAAGCCTTGACCTTCCTCGGGCCCCCCTTCGCCGGATCTCGATCGGTCGTGACCTTCGACCGGGTGGATATAAGTTCAATGTCCATATTTGCAATACCAAGACAACTTGTCTCTTAAAGTTGCCGGGAAAGGATATATGATCGGTGGCTATTAGCCGCAAGATGATGCCATTACACTTATACTTTCACTTTGAACTGTTCGCCGGATAAAACTCCATTTATCTACGACATACCGGAATATCGCTCCATTACCGGTACCCAGGACCAAAAAACCTGTTGTTGAGACTCTATTTTTGGATCTTATGTGCATTTCAGTCAAATTTCTCGCTGGAGCATCACCTCGAGCGAACTAGTACTCACCACATGGAGTCGGAGTGTTCGAAACGAGCGAACCGAGCAGAACACGTGTGAAGGGGATTGCAGGACTTAATGTATTGCTTGTGTCGTCAATTCTCAGTGGCGTCTTGTCAACAATATAATCATCGGGTGTCTGGACAAGGGTCTCCAAGTCATGGTTATAGAAACGATCGGGTGGAATCAATGAAGTAGTTACAGCGGATTTACCTGTAAATTTTTTAGATCCAATTTCACCTCCGCCGAGGACGTTCGGCCTAGAATATTTGTTTCAAAGTGGGTCATAAGGTAAGTAGCCTAGGCTCACACTGCTAGGCAAGATTCCGTTTCACCCGAACGCACTTGACCGATTTTTTGAAGAACGTATCGTCAATCGGTTCCGACCATCACGTCTGTTGTCGTGACTGCATCATACCGTAACAGTACACCATTCGTATCGATAGATCGAGCGATCCGGAGTGCATAATCCAGAAACAGACTACGGATTCCTTTGCACTGATACAGTTTCTCAGGCGAATTCTCGGAACTGAATGGTCCAATTCGTGTGAATTTGACTTCGCAAATCGGGTCCTTGAAGTAAAGGGCTGCAAGCACCGCTTGATTTGGAAAGAAAGCCCCGAGACGAACGTCTGCATCACAGATGTTTTTAGTTGTCCAGAGTATCGAATGACGAAGCCGCAAAGTTACTTGAGCTTCTACGCGGTTAAATTGCATCTGAAGCTCGCCGGTACCTATTGACTGGGCGCGCTGGGTGGTTGTTAAAACGATCATTGGTCGTCATATACATATGATCCGAATGCATTCGAAAGTAATGTTACTCTACCGTTATGAGCATGCGGATACGGTACTTGCTTGATTCCGTTTGGGTCAAGGTGACACGAACAAACCAGCAGCGTGATCGTTATCTTCGTCCATGAAAAAGTCAATTCGGAATCGCGTGTGACTATTTGGGACGCTCATCGCTAAGACTAACATGGGGCGAAACCTGCGAAATACTTACGGTGTTCACAAGATATAGAGCAAGCCATCGACCCCAACCTCTGAACATGTCAGGGAAAGAATGAATGAAGAAAAAAATCGTAATAATGCCGTAATAATGCCGTTGTTCCCTTTTTTAAGTTAGGTCGGACTCAAATCAAGGTGTTCCTGATCCGAAATGATTGCCGGATCTGTTCGAACCCGGAAATTCGCCTGATCCCGGCATAGTCCGTCCTCTCAGCATGAGGGGATGAAAAGGAGCCTTGGTGTGTAACTGTTTGGGATGCTCGTAGACACGCGTGTTTATGAAATAGTTACAGTGTTCACAAAGTATATATTAAACCATCGGCCCAAATCTCTGAACATGCCAGGGAAAGAATGAAAGAATGAAAGAAGAAAACAAAAGTATTAATGCCGTTTTCTCTTTTCGTATGCTGTTCCCAACTTTCTTGTCCTGTTTGCAAGAAGAGATTTTAAAATTCCTCGAGCTCGCTTTACCGCTTGAATATGCTTACTTTATGGCATTTATGGCGTAGCGGTCTCGTGCTCTTGCTGGCTGACCGAACAAACTGTTCCACAGATCATACAGTGACTACGACTCTACTGCTTTTTACTGTCACATTTTTCCTCCTTCGGGGCCCTTCCTCCGCTGTCCGACGTCTACCATAGACGAATACACTCCTCACTCGCCCGAATCGGATCAACCTACGTCGATCGACGCCTTGGTTCTTGAAAGCTTTCTCCTGTGACTTAGGTCGTCATTCGACTAAGTACGCTGGTAGCCATCAACTAGACCCGCATGGCACACGTTCACGACATCGTCTTCTCGTCTGTGACCGGATGAGGGATTGACAGTATATATCAGATTAGGATGACCGGATTTGGAAGGGCTAAGGATTCCGGGCCGCACGATCGGAGCTGGGAAACGCAGTCGGGCCACCCCGAGTAAGTAATCCACAGTAACTAGTGCTGCGTTATCACTTGGGTAAGACTTTTCTAGCATCATTATGTCAAAAGAGGTGTACCAGAGAAGTTGTAGGTAGTAAACGAGAGCGATATGTACCGAATATTATACGACAGGGACTATTACTGACTTCAACAAAAGAACGAGAAATGATAACGCGCAAGTTCCACCGCGTCATTTTCTCTCTGGAAGAACCACACTGTCACATCTTCACTGCCCACATTTGCACGTTCTCTCTAGAGCGTGTGATAATGATTGACGACAAAACTGCGAAGATCCACAAATGTCACATGCCTGACCAAGTCGGATGCTGCGATGGTGAAGGGACTGTGGAGTGGAGTGGAATTATTCTACGATGTCAGTTGACCGATGAATTTAAGGTACGAAACCAGAGTACAGTACAAAAGGACTTAGTATGACGTTGTAATTTAGATATTAACTGTTTGAAGTTATTATTTAATTAACAAGAGCGCGAGAAGTCGTCGGTACAATGCGAGACGCGGAGATCTATGGGCCGAGGGCCAAAGGCAAAATTTCGGGGTGACTTCTTCGTATGTCATATCACGGGCATCATGACTGACTTCCGGTACGCAACATCGATACCAGAAATGCCTTGCTCTTTTTGCAGATCAAGAATGTCATTAGAAGAGTGAAATGCGGCTTCCTCAGTGAGAGTATCGGGCAAGTCTCTTACCCAAATCGTGACGGGAGTTTTAACGACTTTCTCGTATGTGGGGACCTCGGAGTCCCAGCTTAGGCGCTAACAAGACGCCTTGGGATATCCGAAAAATCAACTTGGGACCTAGCTCATTGGGGCCTCGGATACCATAATAATACAAGTATACCTCAAGTTTAGAGACGTCCTGTTGGGACATAGGGTGTCATCCTCCGTCTCCCAAAGATTGCCTAGGTCAAGGTGGTCAGTTAATTATACAAGATCAAGTTACGTTATTTGCGTGCACAGCTTGACTTGGCAAGAAATTTCAACAAGCAATGCAGTCGGACAGTGGTTTTGCCACTCGACCATGACGCTTGGACTTGTTTCTCTTCCATCTATATCATCTTTATGTTTAGATAGAAAGAGGGGAATGTAATGCAAAGGGATTTAGTATTTGAGTATTTTCGATTACCCATACTCCAAATTTTTTAGTTTTGTCTCGCATCACTCTGCCTCGCCATTGTCACCTTGCGTTGATCTCGCCTCGCCTCGTTAGACTATAAGATCATGCTATATCTATATCCTTTCCCCTCCCGGGAAGCTCGAAGCCTCGAGGTCGTTCGTCGATCTCAATGTTCTTACGGACAGATCATCAACACCTTCCCCCCTTAGATATGCAGGACTAAATTCATGAAAATAGTTCGAGTGTCACTATTTCCAATCTGAGTTTTGACTACTACAAGTAAAGGAGCTTTCAATGCCTTTCATCGATTCTCCCAAAACGGTTCACCCGAGCTGCTCTACTTATTTGACATCAATGCTTGCGCTGTACATACTTAACATTTGTAAAAATTTCATTGTGAAGAACTGAAGCGTTGTGGGCTGTCAGTTGGACTGAAAACGAGTTGCATGCTACTAACATTTGATGAGCCCCAAAACCAAGCGGCTCAGAATTGTGCACCGGTGTTGAGAAGACGATAACTCTGGGATGCAAATTTCAACAGTCTGCGTTAGCACTCAAAATCTCCTCCTATTTGTCTAGCACCGTCAGTCATGAGCTCAAGAAGATGCTATTGATTGATCCGTTTTTTACCCTTCCGAAGAAGCTGACTAAGCCGCACATAAGTACCCCGGGTTCGATGTATGTCGACATGCGAATACTGAGAGGGGTAACTGATAAGAGGACCTTCAGCATCTACCAACACAGACTCGTTCGCCTCTGCCTTTACACTCAGCGTCGAACCGTGAGCTTCTACGAACCTACAATGGAACGTGGGTACCTGCCCATCGCCGACCACGCACTGTGAGTATCTAAACCCATGACGTCGACTCCAAAAAAACAACTCTTGTTCCACCAGTATCGGCAACCTCAGAACAGCTGCCTTAGTCAGTTTAGATGGCTCTGGTCCGTATATCCAATTCGACTTCCTCCGTTGCCGTGCTGACTGACTTGTGTACAGTTGAGAGTTACTGCGTGCCCCACTTCGATTCACCATCCGTCTTCGCTCGCATCCTAGACAAAGACAAGGGCGGCCACTTTTCTATTCAACCTACAATATCTTGTAGGTCGAAACAGAATTATTTGCCGAGCTCCAATGTTCTCCAGACCAAGTTTATGAATGAGGTTGGTGTCGTCAGCGTCACAGGTATGTCGTTTTGTTTCTCTTTCACCAAGCTTCATTCTGACGCATTGACAGACTTTCTCCCACGTCCTCTTCATCCTAGTCCATTCGGAGCATCTCATCCGAAACCGTTACTTCCCTGGCTCATTCGTCGCGTTGAATGTATCCGAGGAGCACTTACCGTTAATGTGGAAGTAGCTCCCGCATTCAATTACGCCCGCAATCCTCACACCACTAGCATCGTCGACGACGA
Organism: Agaricus bisporus var. bisporus H97; assembly: GCF_000300575.1. Taxonomy (NCBI): domain Eukaryota; kingdom Fungi; phylum Basidiomycota; class Agaricomycetes; order Agaricales; family Agaricaceae; genus Agaricus; species Agaricus bisporus. The sequence goes on from NW_006267354.1 coordinate 123,321, forward strand.
CAGCGCCCCTTCCACTGCTGAAAAGCACCAGAAAGCGGTGGAAAAGCGCCAGAAAGCGGTGTTTGAATCTGCTGACCTTACCCTCGATTTGCGCTATGTCGCCGAGAAAACTGTCGCCGAAGCGATAGAGCCTCCCATCGTTGTCTTGACGACTCTTGATCTCTCGGCAAAAGGTCATAAAGGCCTGGCAGTTCAGGCAACGATCTCCCTTGTCGAAGGTCAAGCTGTCACTTTTGTTCTACGACACCCCCCTGGTTCGGCGAACAGTTACGCTTCGCCCCAAATCCAAGCTCCAAAGCCTCAGACGACGTTGGGTCCCGAGGTTCCTCAGGCTGGTATTTCTCAAGCACCTCGCGCGACTGTAGGTACCGTAGATGCCCAATCGAGAAAAGCGAGCGTAGGCGTAATTGCCTTGGAAAACGATGGATCAGTTCCTCATGCTAGGCCACATGACGATCCTTACCTCACCAAAGTAAGCCTGGAATGGTCAAATCATTTCGAAGCCTACTCAATCTCCACCTTTAGGAACTTGTTCACTCTCTCCTCCATGTGAGTCTTGGTACTAGGAAATTTTCTCGCAGCACATCGATTTTCTGTTATAGATGACAAATAGGTATTGGTATGATTGGATACGCCAAAGCACATACACTGGTTCTTGGAAAGAAGCCGTTTTACGTAGTGCCCTTGCCCTCAAACTTCTCATCTTTGAGCCCACAGGTTCGTCTTGTACTAACCTGTGTTCTCTTTGTAACTCGAAAAGCTGACGTATGGGGCTCTCAGGTGCCGTTGTCGCCAGTCCTACGTTCAGCTTACCCGAATATATCGGTGGCACAAGGAATTGGTAGGTCTACCGAAAATGAAACTTTATATGTAGTTCGTTGATTCAGAATTCGATTTTAAGGGATTACAGATATTCATGGATCCGAGACTCTTCCTTCACGCTCTATGCTCTTATTCGGTTGGGTTTCACTGAAGAAGCCAATGGTCAGCATCACTGTCACACGCCGAAGCTTAGATGGCTTACACCCTTTTCGCAGCTTTCCTCGGGTTCATTTTTGAACGTTTGAGGGATAAAAATCCTGACGGAAGTCTTCAGATCATGTATACCATTCATGGTAAGTAATTTTTTATATTTCCTCCTCATGGAACCCATATGTCTCGCTAGGTGAAAAGGAAATACCAGAGATAGAATTGACGCATCTAGATGGACATAAGGGCTCTAAACCTGTTCGTGTTGGAAATGGTGCTGCAGATCATGTTCAGCTGGCAAGTGATTCTGTTTGCGTGCGTGAATGATTTTTTGACCGGTGTATGGAATAGGATATTTATGGCGAGCTGTAAGATTTAGTTGGCTCTATCAAGTGCAGGAAAGAAATACTCATCTTTTGTTGGATAGAATGGATTGTGTTTACCTTGGTCAGAAAGTGAGTCATGATCTCCGGTATGATTATATGGAATATGACGTTTTTTTTTAGTATGGTAAACCTCTTGTATGTGTTTTTTCATGGGGATAAACTTGTGAATGTTCTGATATATCATTGCGTTCGTGGTAGGGCTATGACGATTGGTGCGTAAACAGTGAAAAACCGGTCTCCTTTGTATCGGAATGCTCATTAGTCTTTCAGGGTCTTGGTTCGGGGAGTGTAGGTGCTATTCTGCTTCGTGCCATTTCTTCTTTTGAGCATCAACTTCAATATAGGGTTGACTGTAAGCGCTTCTCGGTACCTGTTGCTGGGCGGTGATGGTGACTGATCACATGTTCGTATTAGATGTCGTCGAACACATCCATGATACAGATTTGTGAGCTCTTGTGTATCTTATTCACAAGTTGTAGCCTAACTTCTGTTTGCTTCAAAGGTCTATTTGGTCTGTTCAGTTCTTCCTCGCCTAGAATTGAGGGAAGTTAAATTACTTATAGGGAAGTGAGGAATCGTCAGAGGCATTTTACCGTGAGTTGTTGCCGCCCTCAGTCTGGTATATCAAGATTCTGACATGAGTCGTATAGTACTCCAAGGTATAGTAATTTTCGTCCAATATTATCCAAAATAATGAATATTTGTAGATCATGCTTTGGGTAGCCATTGATCGAGGTAAGTTTGATACTCCTCTTTCTCCCTCCGTAAAGAAGAAGAATAAAGACTTGTTATCATGTAGGTCTGCGTCTTGCAGACAAACGATCTTTGCCTTGCCCAAATAGACACAAATGGCTCGCTGCTCGCGACGAGCTTTACGAAGAGATTATGGAACTTGCGTGGAATAAAGAAGGCAAATATTTTGGACAGAGTTATGAAGAGACGGATGTGCTTGATTCGGCGGTTTTGATTATGCCATTGGTGTTCTTTATGCAAGCTGTGAGTTGTGAAATTAGTCTCTTCTCCCTGGATTTCTAAATTGAAATTTGATTAGTCCGACCCGAGATTTGTTTCGACTTTGAAACAGATTTTGAAAACGCCGGACAAAGGGGGTTTGACTTCAAACGTACGAAATTATATTCATCTCTTCTTTCTCAAATAATTTTCTCATTTCTATGGATAACATTCTATAGAATCTTGTGTATCGATATGATACCAGAAAATCAGATGATGGTGTTGGAGGAGAAGAAGGAACATTCTGTTTGTGCACACTTTGGTGTATTGAAGCACTTACCCGGGCCGGTCAAAGCGATAAAACTTTTTTGCCTAAAGCGGTTTCAATGTTCGAGGTCAGTATTCGTTGCGAAATGCTGGTCGTTTCCTGATTCTTGATGGTGTGTTGTTTAGGACTTCTTGTTATATTTGAATCATGTGGGGTTATGTTCTGAAGAGGTTTCGGATGCTGGCGAAGGGTGTGTCTCTGTGTTTTTTTTTGCGTTTTGAAGTGAGCTGATGAGCTGAGTTTGTTTAAGGTTGGGTAATGCCGTTCAAGGGTTCACGTATGTTTCTTCTGTCACTTCGCTCCTCGTTATAAGCTGATATCCTGATCTAGGCATGTTACTCTGATTTCGGCCGCTTACAATCTCTCGAGGACGTTGGACAAGGGATCAGTTGAGTAGATCAAGCACAGAGAATCAGGTTTTGGAAAAGGAAAAGTCGACTGCTGGTATATCTGTATTATATTTTTCCTACACTGAATAAGCAATGTAAAATATGGGTTTAAACATGATCTAGTGATCATCTGTACTAGAAAATGAGATGACCGAGGCCATAGAACTCAGAAACATGATAAGATTATGATCTACACTCTAATGAAAATGACACGGGAGCCCGTCGAGACATAAGCGCAGTGGTAGAAATAGATTCAAGTTACAATCATGACTGAGAGTCTAAAAGACGAAAACTACATTAGATACTAAGATAGAGATTAAAATACACATTTACTTGAGAACGAAAACTCGACTCTCAGTAAAATTAGCAGACCCAATATACTGTACACATCATAATGAAATATTATTAGTAACGTAGACTTTGTCGCCATATAAAGCTTTTACTGGGGAAAAAGCAAAGGAGAACTAAAGGCGAAATAACTTTAGAAAACTTATGTCGAGGTGTCCTTCGACAGAGCCTTCGCTTCCCTATCCTTTATGGCATCGGAAAGCCTACTGCTTTTTATCGCTGTTGGCATATTTGTGCATATATTTTTTGCTACATGAAGAACTGTAGAACATGGTAAATTAAACACGACTTAGTGACCATCCGCACTAGAAAGTGAGATGACTCTAGAGCAAAATAGGTGAACCCGACCCGGATTGAACGGATGACCTTGAGGAAGCACGTCCATGATTAGACTGGAATCTCACGCTCTACCACTGAGCTACGGGTCCCAAGTGCATAGTTCGTTCGGTTATATTATATAAGCCGTGACGTCCATAGCGACTTTACCTGACGCTTCTATTCATTGAACCATTACATCCACGCCCATCGTACCATCTTTTCATGACCGAATCCTGAACACGCTACATACCTAATAGACACAAGGCACAATGTCAGTAGAGTATGATGACATTGTCGAGGTTAGTTGCTTGTTGTTATATGACTTGTTCGTTCTCATTGTTTTGTGTAATACAGGCAGAACTCGCGGGTGATAACAAGGAAGTGTATTTGTTTCGATGGTTGACTGAGACGCTGAAATACGTCAAAGAGGTTTCTCCCGTAGGTGTACCCGTTCTCCAACCTCTCCTTCAATTGTTGACCTTTCTTTTTGATACTTTTCAGTCAGATCTCAAAGCGAAGCAAGGAGATATCGAAAAGGCATTAATCAAGGTCGTGGCTTCACCAGATCCATACCCAACACCAGGACGCGCGTTTAGGAATTTGATAGGCAAATGCTTTGTGGAGATGTATGTAAGGGGAGAGACGAGGACGATGTTTGAGACTGTGCAAGCGTTTATGAAGATTGCGGGTGATTTTAAGGCTCCTACGGATAAAGATGGGAGTAAGATGTGAGTATTTGTCTTGTGTACTGTGGTTATGCCTAGATGTATTGATTATGCTGCAGAGCGGCGTTGTCATGCGTTGGCGATATCATGCGCGTGTTCGGGGCCAATGTATGCTCTCACTGCAGAAGAATCATTATATGAACTGATTTCTGCGTCCATTCCCCCTTCTAGGTCATGTCATTTATGGCTGAAATCGTGACGGTGACATTGAAGACGGCCAAATCGTCTAGTAATGTAGGTCAATTCAACTTTATTTTTTGATTTCTTTTCTTTACGTCTCTGCTGATATGTAAAGTGTAGCCCCCATTACTTCGATATCAAGCTTTAGTAACTCTCAAGAAGTCGATCATGACAGCGAAACGAGCTGTTACTGATACGACGATGAAAGATATCTTTAAGCAAATGAGGCAACACCTTTCGGATAAGGCGTTGCCTGTTCAACGTGCATCCGCAGAGGTACATTTTCAAGCTTTGCAATTGACGTAGGCTCGAATCTTATCTCATCACTAGGTTTTCATTTCTATCTACTCTTCGGACGATGGTACACATCCCACGATCGGCGATATCGAGACTATCTTGAATATATGTGTCAAGAGCCTCGAATCTGCTGATCAACTCACTCGTCATACTCTCGCTCAACTGGTTGGGTGCCTTCTCGCCTCCACTCAAGTCGAACGAACGGTTCCTCTACCTGAACCAGCACAAAAACTCAAAAAAGAACAAGAAAATGTTGACGACGATCAAACGACCTCTGCTCATGCCGCTGCCGAAGTAAAAAAAGCATTGTTGAATCCAGCAGAGATGCTGCAACATCTTTCTAATCATTTCAACAAGCTCCACCAATCTCGAAGAATTCGTGTTGGAATATTCGACTTATATGCTGCCTTGTTTGCACAATTGGGTGCTGGTTGGGTTGAAACAAATTTCTCGTTAGTGGTTGGACATCTGATGAATGAGATTGTTGCGCTTCCCCGGAATTCCACGAATCGATATGAAACGCTATCTACTCGCTCGTTGGTTGGGATTTTGATGAGGGATCTTATCGGAGTGAGGATGTTGAGTGAACAGGGGCAGATTGGTGCAATACAAGAGTTGGCGAACAATTATCTCAAGCGATGGCCTGCAATGATGCCCGGTCAGGTGGCACCGTCTTCACCTGTGCTCGTTATGGCCCTTCGTGAAGTTGCTGGCCTACTGCAACAACTAGGAAATGCACCCCCTCCTGTTCAAGATGCGCTTTCCGAGCCACTCGTTGCCATTCTCGCTCATCCAAATTACACTGTTCGCGTTACTGCGTCATGGGCTCTCCGCTGTTTCTGCTATTCCACTCCCCTCCGCCTACCGAAAACTATCTTGGTCTTGATGGAGAAACTTCAAAGGGATTTGACGTTGATTAGTACACCATCTTCGACCCAAGAAGCATCTCAACGGGCGTTAGGCCATGCATATGGTCTGGCAGCATTGGTCTCTGCCATTCCAGAACGTCCATTGTACGTGTCGTATGATGTCAGCGCAAAGGTTATGGATATGGCGACGCAACTGCTCAAGCGGGCGAGTGATCATGATTTGAAAGTTGCTGGCGTTGAAGTAGAAGTTGCATGGATGTTAATCGCATCACTCATGTCTCTGGGTCCTAACTTTGTTCGACCCCACCTCCCTCAACTCCTCGTGTTATGGCGTAATGCACTACCAAAACCCACTTCTAAGGATTCGCAGAACAATAGTAGTCGGTCAGCTGCGGAATGGAACTTCCTCTTGCATGTTCGGGAAAGTGCTCTGGGTGCGATAATGTGTTTCCTTCAACGTAACGTATCGACTCTCGTCCCACTCGATGTCGCTCGACGTATTGCTTCATTATTAAGCAACGCTCTGTCATTCGCCAACGGGTTCATATCTCAAAACGTCGAAGATCCAATAGAAATGCAGCAGCTTCAACAACAACAACAACAGCATCAACTCCCGCCTGGCGTCAAACGCGAACGCGAACTTACATTACGAGAGCGTGAAGCTCTACTTCGTCGAAGAGTATATCAATGTTTTTCCGAACTTGGATTTGGGAGTATACCCGAATCGACGCAAGCATCACTTTTGCAGTCGACTATATCCGCTTTCGCTAATCCTGATGCCTATGGAGCCGGTGGCTCTGCTGTACAGGCTGCGATCGCCAGTTCAGCCGGGACATTTACTTCGGTGTGGGCGGCTGTGGATGGATATGGCTATGGCGTGACTAGTAACGAAGTTGTTGATTTTGGGGGGATTGACATTGAAGGGAGGGATTATTTGAATAGGGATGATGTTGAAGTTTCGATTGATACTTTGGTGCGCATATCATCTAACCCAGGATCTGACAGTGATTCACCGATACTATTGATAGTTGCGAAAACCCATCCTTGGAGCGTGTGAACACGATCCTCTATCCCTTTGTCAAACCAAACTCTCACTCAATGAATACCAACTGATCGAACCACCACCACCAATTACGTCGGTCATTGATGCCGCTATCGATCTTTTCGCCCGTCTCTTACCTTTGCAAGATCTTTCTTCGATTGTTAAGTTTATCCAACAGCTGCTCGACTTTGTAAAGTCACCAAAAAATGAAAGGAATATTGGGAGGAAGTCGGCGATATTTGTGAATACAACTGTTGCGTTTGTTTTGGCCCTTCGATATGCGGCGATGAATCCATCTAGACAAGTCAAGGACACACTCGGGAGCAATCAGGTTACAAGTTTGCTGTCGCCTTTCCTAAAGGTGTTTTCTCCCCTTTATGTTTATTCCTGAGTCTGACATTTATTGTGCTATCAGGATGCCTTGATCGATGGGGATCTGGTTTTGCGATCTGCTGGAAGTGAATGTATTGGTCGACTCGCCAGTCTTTCTGGTACGAATTACCTGACGAGCCAGATCAAAGATCTCGTAGATCAAGTCGTAAACAACCGTGATCCATACTCTCGGGCAGGATCTGCACTAGCCTTCGGAGCCATTTATACGCACGTTGGAGGACTCGCAGCCGGTCCTCTTCTCAAAACTACTGTCAATGTCCTCATGTCCCTCAGTAATGATCCTCATCCCGTGGTGCACTTCTGGGCACTCAATGCTCTGGGAAGAGTTATCGATGCTGCAAGTTTATCTTATGCCCCATTTGTGTCCGGAACTCTCGGGATGTTACTCAAGATATATCTAATGGAATCACATGAACGTGAAGGTGGTTCGACCGTTCACAATGCTAATCTAGGTGGAGAATGCCCTGCGTACCCTGTTGTATGTCAAATCATCGACGCCGTTGTCAATGTTCTTGGTCCGGATATTCGAGAATCGAGCCGAACAAGGGAGCTTGTGTTGAGTCTCGTTACCGAGTTTATGGAAGAAGAAGACGAGGGCATATGTGTCGAAGCTATCAAATGCATCCAACATTTCCTTATGTTCGCGCCGGAGCATATCAATGTGCCACAAATTGTTAAACTTTTCCGGCAACATCTTCTCTCTCCCCGTCGACCTCTCAAATTGGCATCTATCAATGCTTTGTATCAATTAGTCCAAAAAGATGCTTTGGCGATGTCGAAAATTGGCGGGGATAGACTTGTAGAAGAATTGTTTGGGATGTTGGATGATGATTACTCTTCGGTTCAGGGTGTGAGGAATGTTATTGAGAGTTGGCTGAACCAGACGGTGATATACAATCCATCGGCGTGGATCGATCTCTGCCAGAGGATCATGTCGAGAACTACAGCATCTCAACAAGTTGTGGATGCTGCAAATCGGGGGGGACCACGGGATGACGAAGGTGAATCCCTCAACGTTGGCGGTGCAGATAGCAGTCAAAACACAGGAGCGATGAGTGGTGCACGCACACTGACAACTTCGAGATGGAGAACACAACTATTTGCTCTACGATGTTTACATAATATATGCTCGATCATCGCTGAAAGTGGGAGGAAAGAGCACTTGAATGCCATTTTCGCGAGGAGACAGGGTGTCCAGGTGACGGGGTTGTTGTTTACTCGTATATCGGATTTGATCAGAATGGCGTTCACAGCATCGACGGCATATGTTACCGAGATACGTTTGGAAGGATTGGTGGTATTGAGAGATATAATTGAGGTATGCCTGCTTTAGTTCTTCGGCGTCGTCAACTCAGTTTCATCTAGATCTTTGCGTTGTCTCCTGACCCTGCATACGATGATGCACTCCTTCTTGAACAACACCAAGCTCCGATTACCGCCGCGCTTACACCGGCGTTCTCTTCTGATTCCACCCCCGAGATTCTAGCGTCAGCCGTTCATGCGTGTGCGCTATTCGTTGGTTGTGGAGTTGTCAAAGATGTTGGTAGGATGGGAAGGATTCTTAAACTGTTGACTACGGCGCTCGAGCAGTCAAAAGGTTTCATCCTATTACACTTCAATCAGATCTTCATCAGCGTAACTGATTTGTTGCCCCTCAGAATCTGGAACGGTTTCGATCGGTGAAACTGGAGAACTCGGTCCGAACGCTTCCGCAATGCTGAGAATTTCTACTCTTTCAGCATGGGCACAGCTTCAGGTTTCGAGTCTCAAGCAGAAGTATCTTGCAAAAATCATTCAACCATATAGAGCGACCTTGTCTTCGCTATGGATCGCAGCGCTCCGTGACTATGCGAGCATTCGGATTGACTCTGAGTTCTTACACGATACCTCTTCTGTCGCCATTGATTCGTCGTATTCAAGTCTAGGTCGAGAGGTCCTATTACCGGTGAGTCTTTCTTCCAGACCTGGCGGGCAATACCTTCTAAGTAATTACAGTATTACACTCGGTCTTGGTCCATCATTCTCCGTGCTGTAGCTACAGTGATGCAAGCTGAGGATCCTGATGTCCTTGCAGCGATGAATGGCCGAGAACTGTCTCAGGCCTCCACGAGACCTTTGAAAGCAAAGTCCCGCGAGGAACCCACAGCTTTCTTCTACATCCTCTTTGGCCTTGTCTACGAAGCATTGTCTACATCAGCAACTGACTCGGGCTCTACGACTTCTGATCGTGAAACACTGGTGATGGCATGTCTTGAAGCACTTAAGGTTTTGGTGAAGCCCGAGTATGCGGGTAAGGCCATTTTGGAACCAAATATCTTTGACGAGTTCATCAGTTTATTGTACCGAATGGCAATGACGGAGTCGGCAGCTGTGCAAGTGCATTTAGTAGAAATGTTAGGGGTACTGGCCGCTACTCAAGGTTCAAAGTACGTTTTTCCATGCCTGCTAGTCTATCTGTAGCTAAGACTTGTTTTAGACTTGCCGACGCTCTCAGCCTTACAACACCGCGAGCTCATTGTTTAAGAATATGTTGTCACATCCTGAAACACTCGACAGGAACTTCTCGAGGCCCCCTTATTCGTGCGTGCATACCGGCCCCCGATATATGTCGTGTTCTCACCCTTAACTTCTAGACGGATCGGCAGTGGACCGCATTGTGTTGATCAATACAACTTTTTCCGCCCTCGTCGCGATCGCGAATTCCATCGAAACAGATCAACGCGAGGATATTAGATCCATTGCAGCGCTCCTGTATAATGGTAAGAGTTCCTGATAATGTCACGCCTCCATTCTTATAACGACTATCTAGATCTTCTTAAAGATGAAACCTCAGAAATCGATCTCGTTTCTCCGACATTCACTTCATTAAAGGCTATCCTAAGCATATCACCTTTGAATGATAGTGATTCGCGAGACCGGTATCAACGAGCGATACATGCTCTCCTCTCCTCGTGCCTGCTGAACATTGATGAGATGAGGTACGTGCGCGCTATTTTCACACTGGAGCGAGTAGTTCAACTCGGAACAGAGGGCGGGTCGGCCATATATCTACGCGGAAAATCAAGACAAATATGCTTGCTGTGGTCTTAATGCTGACTGTAATACCCATGAATGTTCAAGTTGGTCGAGCCGCAATAGAGCACACATGTTTCTTGGTGTCACAAAAGCTTCTAGCGGATGACGAAGTATGTATTACTATCCTTGCACTTCTTTTCAAATTCTTAATATCGTAGGTTTCTCTGACTGCCGCACAATGTGCCAAAACACTTGCTGGGGCCTCATCTAACGGCCATCCGATGCTCCGACATTGCGTTAGGCTTTTGATGCCAGGTCTCGTTGAATTCGTTGCGAAAGTTGCCCCTTTGGTACATGATGGCACTATCACGGAGTCACAAACCGCCGCTGTCACTGAAACCTGGAAAGCTTTCTCTACATTCTTCACTTCGGTACCTGATGAGAAACGCGAGTAACTTTGCTTTGCTTCACAACACCTCGACTAATTAGTAGCTCAGGTCCCAGGCTACTTGGTGTCCTCCTGCCCACCCTATCTCTACTTCTCTCAACAGCCGGCGGCATACCACCGCCTCTCAGCTCGCAAACGGTCACGCAAGTACTGGCTTATGCTAGTGCTTCCCCTGCCGCGTTCAAAATGGCAGCCGATAAACTTGAACCGAGCACGAGGGAGCTTCTTGAAGCCTCTGTTCGCAAGGCCGTTGGCCCTACGTCCACCACGAATCAGACTTCCGCAAAGCCACAAATTTCTCTTCGATCCTTCTAATTACGTTATCAGTGGCAGTTGGCATGAATTTCTATCTATTTCGATAAAGCGAGGCTTTTCAGTACAGTGGGGGCGTCCAACTCCAATACCACCGGAGAAGTGAGAGTGCCATATACCCAGCTGAAATCTTCGCATAATCATTATCACTGGTCGTCTCTTTAAGCTCGGGACAATTAGTTAAGGAAAAGCTGGAAACCTCTCCCTCCAACGTTGTCATTGCGAATCGAAGTTTAACGGGCCAGAAATTGCTTCCCATGCGTGAGAAATATATGGCGAGAGTTTAATATCAATGTCCACTCAGACAGTGACGAACTGACTTCTGAGCTTGGGAGCGATGGGTCTTTCTTGGGTCCCAAGTGCGTCACCAGTTCTATCAATAATGAGGCCCAGGCGCCCCCTCATATGATCATGATGTACTGGGGTTTTCTACTCATTCAGACTCTGTCAAGTGCTTGCTCGCATCAGGCCTAGGCTTCGTGCAACCGTTGTGCAACTAATTTTATAGTCACGTGTGTCAGTCTACCGTCGGATCAAAGTCGGACCCCTCCTAACCTACATCCCTCCGGATCCATGGACTGCTTCTTCGCATTTGCCTTTCCATTTCATCCAACCATTCAAACCCTGGCTCGTATTCTGAGGCTGACTCGAGGGTGTCAAGAACCCATTGCTTATCAATGGTGTTTCCCTGATAATCCATCCCGTAGGTGGTCCTCGGAGGTGTATGGATTGAGAGGGGTCCGAACGTACAAGTTTCCAGAAATTATGTAACCATTGGGTGTGGTACCCACCCCAACGTGCGAACTTTCGCCCTTATATCTTCCTTCCACCCACTAGTGCGAGGTGCTAAACCTCTCCCACTCATACTTGAGGCTTCAGACAATGACAATGGCAATCAATTCTATTCTTAAAGAACCTATTGGCATCATGGGAGCTGGAGGAGCCGGCCTTATCAATGCGCATGTCCTTTTGCAAGATGGGTTCACCAACGTTCAAGTTCTTACACGCGACGCTTCTGTAGGAGGGGTTTGGGCCCGAAATCGTGTATATCCCGGCCTGCAAATCAACAAGTAAGTTTTCCGTTCACCTATGGTTTAAATTCAACCGTGTAAAACACTTGTCTAGTGTCTATGGTGAATATCGCTTCTCTACTTTGGAAATGTCGCTACACACGGGCTCCACGACCGCCGGGTCGCACATATCAGGGCTTGACATGTGTAACTATATGGAGGAATACTATGACCGATTCCTGAAGGGAAAGGTTAAATTCAGTTTCAATACTGAAGTCCTAGATATTTCGCGTGATGGGAGTGGGAGGTGGCTGGTTCGTGTTGAAGACTTGCAAGACGGAAACCAAGATACCCTCAAGTTTTCCCGCATCATTCTTGCCACAGGGGTACGTCATGTGGGGATCATCTGATGAATCATGATACCTTTTCATGCGGAGAAAGCCGCCAACCACATGTAAAATGTCAATTAAACTATTCTTTCTGTAGGGCTGCAGCGAGCCGACCATCCCGGGCTATCTTTCCCAAGCAGCAGCAAACGAGGCGCAATATCATGGAATGATTATCCACTCATCGGAATTCAGCACCCATCTCGATGAACTCCTGAGAAATGTAAAACCCTACTCGGAAGGTCACGATAGTTCCATCGTTGTCATCGGAGGCGGCAAGTCCGCGCAAGAGTACGTTATGTAAAATAAACGGAAAATATCTAATAATGAATAATCGGCTTAGTATCTGTGCAAAACTTACCGAAGAGGGTCGAAAATGCTCCATCGTCTTTGATAAGACAGACAGCTTCCTCGCTACCAAGATTCCGCTGCCCGCTTTCATCCGTCGGAGCCGGTGCGTACTGTACACCGTTCTTCATATTTATATAATTGATTCCTGAAATAGATTTCTCGGTCTTTTATCGCCTCATATACACTTAAGAACTCGTCTTGAGTGAGCTTTTGAGCCTGATAAGTTTTCTAAAAACATTATAAAACGATCATAGACGCTTCCTCCATGATACTGTTCTGGGAGGTAGAATAACTCGTTTCTTGTGGGACAAAATTGGGGAAAGTTCTGTATGTCCCTTCTGTTTCTTACTAGCCACGTGCTAATCAAAGTAGATGGATGCCTATAATATTCCAAAGGATTCCCCGCTAAGGATAACACAGTCCCTGTTTTGGGGTGTTCGTACCAATGATGTAGGAAGTGTCAGCCCGGATAGCTATCTTGCACGAGCTGTAAATGGTGAGGTGGATGTTGTAGCTCCTGCTCGTGCGGTTGGCTTTGCTTTGGACGGCGAATCTGTCCTCTTAGACACTGGAAAAACACTCAAGGCAGATGCTGTCATTCTAGCCACCGGTTATAAGTCCTCTTGGCCGAAAATAATTTCTGGTACATTCTTACCTTCATTCTTCTACTGTTTGACTCAAAACAGATCTCTTTCAGGTAAGATGGCCGACGAAATAGGAATCAGCAAACACTCACCTTCTTCAAAAATGACCAATACTTGGGACTACTCTTCGCTCTATGGAGGACCAAAGGTGCATCCCCAGAGCGATCAATGGGTAACCTCGATATATAGAGGAATCATTCCCGCAAAAAATATCCTCAGACGTGATTTTGCTATCGCCGGCGCTTTGGTATGAATCGACGCTATCATTTTGACATCATACTAGGTAACACTCTCACCATCTAGTTCACTGCCAACCCCGGTTATACAAATGAAATCGCGGCCCATTGGATTTCTTCATATTTCCGGCGAGATCCTATGCGTTTGCCTACTACCGTAGAAGAAGCTATGGTCGAGGCGGAACGGGAAGCTGCCTGGATGAGAAGGCGTTTCCCTGACATGCTCTCGTGGGTCAACGCGAGCTATAGTGGTAGCTTAGATTTCTGGAAGTGAGTGTTAACGACTCCTGCACACATTTCGGACTCACGTTTGATTATTAGTTGGCCCCAAGCAGCCGACGATCTTCTTGAAGATATGCAGTTGCCTATTCATCGCAGTAATGGTAACTGGTTCACTTGGCCTTTCAAGGTCGTTGAATTGAACGAAATTGCATCACTGGAGGATGAACGTAGACAAAAGCGACGTAACATCTACCAATAGTATATCAAACTCCTTCCTCCTGTGTCAGATGCGTGATCTGCATGGAAGTATGCCGCGAGTCTTCTGTAAAGTAGACCGAAGTATGAGAAACTTCCTGCTGCCGAAAATTTGACAGCCTGTTGGGTAACCAGTCGGAGTCCCCCGCACCTGTCATGCAATGGTTCGTGCAAGAACACAGCCATTGTGGCGCTGAATACGTGATGTCGATTGAAAATCATGTGGACTACTCGGACGCGCTGGCGGACGAAGCTGTGCTTATTCAGAGAACTTCCGTGCTAGTGTGTAACCCAAGTGTAACCCAACTTCAAACTCTTCGCTCCACTTCATGGGGCAGTTCAAACTTGGTTCGATTTCTTTTTCAGTGAGCGCCTGGTGAATTGTCGCCGAGGTGGAATTTAGTTTCAGGGACATTTTGCGATGCGTATCAGCGCTCGGTTGCTTCTTTGTTACTAAATCTTTGTTTCATTGTCAAGATAGCTACTTGTTGGCTGCATCTCAACAAGCTATGTTTGGCAAGGATTTACGAAAATTTGATTTGCACTTTGTTGGCTAGAGGAGCATTAACATCTGCCATACATGTGCGTTCTATCAGACAACATCTTCGGTAACGTTTCTCATAATACTAGATGAGCGTGAATATATTTCGTTCTAAATCTATCTGGAATGGATGTTCGAGCCGAACCGTCTACGGAATGATTCAAACGAAACATCCTTGTGAAAACTCTGAACGGCTTATGACAAGCAAGATTACCGGGGGTTTTTTTTTGTGGATGGCCACACTTAACTACCAGTGCATTGAGCTTCAAGCTTCAATCCCCATCCCTATATTCATGCTCCTCGATTCTGGGCATAATATTTCGATTGGAGGCTTGGAGCTACATGTGACTTCGAGTATGTGGTCGCCATAGGTTCACTCTGACTGTCCTGGCTTTCGCATTGGACCAATGGACAAAACTCATATAATAACCTTATATCAGGTACTAAAAGACGTTAAGCCGAATTTAATTACTCTCCCGCGCTGCTATCATACGATCTCGACGTACAATGTGCATGAGCCTTCATTGGTGGATGCAGTGTATCGGCAGGAATGCTAATCTTAAACTCCTCATCTGTTTGGCGGAATAATGCGAGAGATTCGCACGATAACAGTGGTATCCGACATGTGCGAGAGTAGCGCGCTGACTCTATCCTTTGACTGCTCCACCAAAGAAATACATAATTTCCTCCGAGTCGTTACTCTTGTGACGCCGATGCAGATGGGGTTGGACGTTAGATCTCCGAATAGATACGTAAGGGTTTACTGATCGAGGTGTGCCACTGGCACTCTTAAAACCAGGGGGGTTGGCAGAATGCTGGCAGGCTTATCCCCCATCTCTCTCCAAATATCTATCATGTCCGAATCCCGCACATCTTCAAGGCCCATCCAAAGTTGTTTTCAATGTGCGTATATTCCAAAAGGCACCGATTAGTTATTGAATTTCAGTCAGGCCGCAAGCGGAAAATCAAATGTGTGTGCAGATCACTCAAGTCGACTCTTCTGCATGTCTGACATTATTGTAGGTAGCAAATCATATCCATGTACTCCCTGCATCTTAAGAGGAGAAGGAGATGCTTGTCGCGAAGTTGATAAGGCCCAACTTCAGTACGCTCACTATAACCTTCTGTGAACTGCCTGCTCAATCATCTCAGGGAACACAGGAAGAGCTGTGAAAGAATTGAAGAGTTGGTCGATCGGATCCAGAAATTGGAAAATACAATTTCTGTTCTATCCTCAAGAGGTTCTCCCAGTAACGAAGAGTCACCTCGGTCCATACGGAGGCGCGAGCTTTCATCCACCCCATACTCAAAAAGTCCGAGTCCTGTTTCGAAGCGGCGATCCTGCAGTCGCAATCTGTGTTCGCCGGTTCCAACTCTCCTCCGCACAGGTAGCAGGGATGAAGAGGTTGCGTTAATTCTTGAAGTATGACGATCCTATCCAGCAGTGTCACTGTTGTTAGCAATCTAATGGCTTGCACAGGATTTTGTGATGGGACGCAAGGTTAATCAAACACGTGCAGTTGACGGCCACTGCGTCAGTCCCTACAACACCCCGTCCATGTCAAGTGAGAATCATCCTATAAATGGACTGAATTCAAACCCTTGGTCTCTTTGGGTGAATTCACCACCCGAGTTCGTCAGTCGTCTCTCACCAATACTCCCAAATCACCCGCGAATCCAATTGCTACTTCAATTCTATGTATGTTCCTTTCTTTACTGTGTCGCCTGGTTTTGCTGAATGAACGAAATAAAGGTGCAACGGTTGGACTGGTATGCTAAAGTGAGTCGTCGATGACTCTATGATGATCCCTCGAGGCTTCGCTAATGGCTTCAAGGTCCTTCATGTTCCGTCGTTCTTGGCAAAGGTTAGTCTATGTTTTTCCGGCGATACGCAAGTCCTCTCGGAGGTTAATTTCCGTCAAATTTCTAGTCGAACGCCATCTTAACTCATATAAACAACCACCGCTTTGAGCTTGTGGACGTAGGCTTCTTGGGCGTTTTACTCGCGGTGCTCTGCCTTTCCTTTCACTTTGCGGATGCACCCTTATGCGAACAACTATTCCTGGATTATTCGGCTTGTTCCGAATATGCGCAACAACTCTATACTGGCGCACAAGTCTGTCCACCCGTTCAGTCATGCAGCACTGGTTTCTGATCCATTTATTCAGGCCTGTTTGCAATACTCGAACTTTACGGGATCTCAAACCCTTGAGCATTTGCAAAACATAATGTGAGCGTTTTCACTATAGATAGAAGGGCTACTAAACAAAACTATTTTTAAGCTTGACAGGTGTTTATCAGCAAAATAATGACGAGTCCGAGTAAGGCGGTCTGCTATTAAGATAACTTATCCACCTCATAATTCACGATCCCCAGTTCACAGTGGGCATTGACGGGAGCCGCAATCAAGGTTCGACCAATTAAACACTCGCATCTTCCATTCTATTGAAAATACATAACGCAGATTGCCCAAAATCTTGGAATGTCACGCCTTGGAAGTGAAACGGGGTTGCATCAATATCCGCTCGAATGGAGATCGTCGATAAAGAGAGAAGTTGCTAGACGCGTGTGGTGGTGCTTGGTAAAGATTATTGTTACATTTCACCTTGCATTTCATGACGTATTTGCAGGTTCTCAACGACTGGTCCTGTGCCATGGCACACCAGGGTGTTTACTCTATCCACCCATCACAAAACCATACTTCGCTCCCAGCAAACATAGATGATGTGGATCTTGGGGAGTCCGATGTAGTACAGTCCAAACCACCCAATATTCACACGGTACGCGCTGTTTCATCTCCAGCAATTTTATCGTCTTATAGAGTATTACTTAGGAAATGTCTTCTTTTCTCTGTCGGTTGCGGTTCATCGACATCCAAAGACAGCTTGTCGACGAGTCTAACCGCGGTGGCTACGATCTTGATTTCGTCAACGACATGGAATACAAGATCAATAATGTGATAAGCGACCTCAACGATCATTTCCAAATGGTGTTAGATTCGCGAAAGAAACCTAGTCGCCCAAACGATGCGAGGTGCTCCGAAAGGACTCTCTGCCAAATCATAGGTCAAGGCCTCATTCTTCAACTCAATCGACCATTCTTATTTCGAAGCTATCATGATAAACGTTATGTGAGTAACCCATAACAGAGCCCAGATGTATGATATTGATTACATCAGGTACAAGCACGCAGTCAATGTATTAAAGCTGCACGGTTGATACTACAACACCTGAATGCCAATCTTCAAGGAGAGAGATTATTGCGGTGGTCTATCCCGGTCTCCAATGCGTTTGCTGCGGTAGGCCTTTCCTTCCTCTATGAGTATTGCCTCGTTGATGCCGGGTCTCCTAGAGTATTGTGTTGTTTATAGACTTGTGCCATTTGCGCTGTAATGGGGCAAACGTCGAAATCGGAAAATGCTCAGCTGAGCTCCAGAGTGCTTTAAGATTATTTAGGTGGAGTAATACTTCGTTCGGTCTTCTCTTTTTTCTTAATCAATGTTTGCATAGATCCGTCGGGCAGCAGGCGCCCACTGTGACTCGAAATGCAAGTCACATCATAGAACAGATGTTAGGTGAAGGAGAATATAACAATACCTTATTTATCATTCACACATTTTACCCCCCAACAGCTGCAGAGGTCTCTTTGTTTGCAGAACGGAGGTCTGACTTAGACTTAGATGGTGATAGCAATTTTGAACGAATCGCGAGAAGGATCATTGTCAGTTTTCGAAATTTAGTCAGAACTACTCAACAACTGATCAAATAACAGGTGAACACCTCACAAGGGAAGTGTTCCAACATGGGACATCTGTTAACTCCAGTACAGTTGAACACTCCTTTAACTTTATCCCCTGAACCTCGCTGGGACTCTCAATTCCTAGATGTCAATAACAGTCTACCTTCCGGCATACTGCTAAATCATGATCATGATATATTTCCCGGCGGAGGAATACCCTTTCATGAAACTTCAAGTGCCAATACATCTTTTGTTCCTGCCGAGGTCTCCATTACATATTTTAAATGACTCTGACGCTTAGAGCACGAACACTTATGGACTTATGTAGAGCAGTATTTCATTCATACCCATTATTGCATTTAGTACTTCGAAATTATTTATTCAATATTGGTTGATTAATTGTATTGTATCATACGGAATATAATCCCAACAGATTGGAGTCGATCCCCCAGATCCGTACACGTCGGGCTCACCTCGACTTGGTCAAGAAACTCCGCACGTAAATCTACCCTTACCGGTACTGACCCTTTCCAGTCACTCCATTTGGTAAACGCCAGGGCATCTTTATTTGCTCCAGTTTCCCCTGAAACAAGTCGAGGTCCGTCGTAATGAAATACGTGACGATGGCAGTACTATGCCCTCGTGCACGTATGTTGAAAGTTGAAACACCTTCACTGACTCGAGAAGAAAGATTACCTAAGATCGAGACCTGCCCGGGCTGTCCTTGGCAGTTCGACGGCGTCTTTAGTGTGACGGACACATGTGCCTTTGTGAATGCACAGAACTGATACTTGACGTCTGGTTGACGTTAACACAAGTTGATAGTCGAGACAGGAGATGTCCGAAGGGAAGTGCAGATATTCTAAAAATAGATGACATTCCACAGACGCAGCAGCAGTGGTAACTTTGTCAAAAGCTCTGCCACGCCGCAATTTTCAGATACATTTTCTATTCATCAAGATGAATGGACGACATACGCCAACGTAAAAGCAAATGTCAAGACGAAACAATCTTCTCGGCTGTGGCTTAGGCTTTCTTAACGCCATCCTATCGGTCGCCGCCAGGACTCCCACCCTCGACTGCCTGGAATTCCGAAATCTGACATTCTACTCATGAGATCGAGCTCCCAGTCATACAACTGTTTATGTGAGTACATATTAATGATGAGACTCCAAGGGATATCCCTGATAGGCGCTGGGAGACACGTACCAACCCTGGCACAGCCAATTACAACCACTATTACAATCTTGTTCCTTAGAAAAAGAACGTTTCTATTGATTGAGTAGCCAGATAATCTTACGCCAACATAGAAACAAATAACAAGACAAAAAAGGCGATCATACTCTCGACTGCGGCTCAGGTTGCCTCAGCGCCAGGTTGTCAGGCACTGCCAGAGTATTATCGACTGCACTTGCAAGATGTCCACCAAACCCAACATGCCCATGAACTGCCTGGAATTCAGCAATACGTCGCTCCACTTCCGGACGGAAATGTCTCATGAGACCTTGAATCGGCCACGCAGCAGCATCACCTAGAGCACAGATGGTCCGTCCTTCAATTTGTTTTCTGATTTTCATCAGTTGGTTAAGTATGGAAGGCGTGAGTTGACGACATACGTAATCTCGAGAAGCATATCGATCTCTCGTTGGTGGCCTCGACCTTCGACTAATCGTTTCATCACCTTGGACATCCACGTTGTACCTTCACGGCATGGGGTACACTGGCCACACGATTCGTGTTGATAGAACTATGAATGTTGTAATTAGCTTGCCAGCAAGAAGATTATTAAGATGCTCACTTGTGAGAAACGAGCAATGGCAGAAACAATATCTGTGCTTTTGTTCATGACAATGACAGCACCGGTGCCAAGGCCAGATTGAGCATCTTTCAAAGAATCGAAGTCCATTCTAATGATATGATTATTTGATAAATTCGCCGGGCTCAAACTGAGACTGAAAGTACTCACAATACTTCAGCACACGTGTCCTTGGGCAAGACAGGTACACTGCAGCCACCGGGAATGATGCCGAGCAGGTTATCCCAACCACCAACAACACCGCCACAGTGCTTGTCGATAAGGTCCTTCAATGGTATACTCATCTCCTCTTCAATGACACAAGGGTTGTTGACGTGGCCGCTGATGCAGAATAACTTTGTTCCTTGGTTGCGCTCACGACCAAAGCTCGCGAACCAACTACCGCCTCGTCGACAGATTGTGGGGGCAACTGCGACAGTCTCCACGTTTGCTACCGTTGTAGGGCAACCGAAAAGTCCGACATCGGCAGGGAAGGGAGGTTTGAGACGGGGTTTGCCTTGTTTGCCTTCAAGCGACTCGATAAGAGCCGTTTCTTCACCGCAGATATAGGCACCAGCTCCACGATGGACATATACATCAAAGTCATAGCCTGAACCGCAAGCGTTCTTGCCCAAGAAACCAGCAGCGTAAGCTTCATCGATAGCCTGCTGAAGGTGCGAGGCTTCCTGATAAAATTCTCCGCGAACGTAGATGTAAGCAGCACTGGCATTCATGCCGCGACCGGCGACGAGACACCCTTCAACGAGCTTGTGCGGGTCACCGCGCAGGATTTCACGATCCTTGCAAGTCCCGGGTTCACCCTCATCCGCGTTAACTACGAGATAACGAGGCCTAGACGCAGTTTGAGCCTAACGCGTGACCGTAAAAGAGTAAATTGACTCACCTAGGATCTTGTTGCCAGTTAGGTTTGTTCATAAAACTCCATTTCAAACCACTTGGAAATCCAGCGCCACCACGACCGCGTAAACCGGAGTCCTTGATACTTTGAATGATCCAGGAATCGCCCTTGAGTAGAATTTCTTTTGTTTTATGCCAGTCACCCCTAGACTAGAAGAATTGGGTCAGAGTTTCGAATACTGAAATCAGGTCACCCTTCGTACCATTGCACCTTTGATGCCATGATCATGCTTGCAATATACATTGGTAAAAATGCGATCTTGGTCCTTCAGTCCACCATATCTTCGAACAGGCGGGTCCGCGACAGTTGCAAAGGACCGCTGAGAGCGTAGTTTGGCACGAAACGGCCGTGCGACGCCTATCATATGTGCAAGAGAGAGTTAGTACAGCATTATGTCAATGTGGCAGTGATTTACGCGTAGCTGAGCCCGAACCTTTAAGCAGCGTCTGGGTCGCTGCAGACGACGACCTGAACATTGTGCTCGTTGTGCTAGAAGGCGAGTCGACTGGCGGAGTTTTGCGGACCAAGTGTTTGGCTATATTTGCCATCACCACCGTTACCAAACTTACCCAGTTGAGCACCGACGGTCCGACCGCTCCAGTGCGACTTGACCATTGCGCACTCGCTATCGAAATCTCCAGCCAAAACATTAGGGAGGAAGGCTAGGAACGTCATCATGCGGATGGTATGAAATGCGTCGGCCAAATGCTGACCTGAAGATCGAAAGAATCACCATAAACACGCTCCCAGGATAAAGTTCAAGCATCTTACGAGACTGAACCTACAAGGTGAGCGAGCAAAGGAAGATTAGGGACTTCCACATCCGGGAAATCGTATCCTACTTGCCAAGATGCCTCATTCCTTTTTGATTTCCTCTTTCAATCCTCCCCATCTTCGTACATATCTTCTGAGATCTAATTCCTTTAGTCACACTTGCTTTTTAATATTAATCCCAAACTCTCAAAATAAAGTCTGTCTCATCCATCCATATTAACAGCCGAGAGCTCTTAATGATATGATTATAAACGACTAAATGGCCACCATTCAATATTCAAGGATTGCGCTAAGCGGTGGAAAAAGCGATGGCACCCCTCCGAGTATTATTCGACACCAAACCCACCAAGTCGTGCGCGGCAAGTAGGACAACGAGATACATTCATATTTCGAGAAGTGCACTCTTGAATGGGAAATTCAAGGGGACGCCCGGAATGCTAAAACTTTGGTCATACTGATCATGGATCCGGAGGAGCAAGCTATTGAATTTGGGAGCGGTGATTCAGGGTAAATTTCTGATAAACTTGAAGGGAGATACATAGACTCAGCCATAATTTGATTTGATTTATCCCGCAAATGTTCTAATATAGCTCCGAACAGAAAACTCCATCACCTAGTTTGATGAGGTTACAGTTTGATGATGATCCGGATCGTGGTCGTTTTTCTCTCGAGCTCGAATCACGTCCATTGCACGCTGAATGCAAGTTTTAGAGCCTATGAGAATTTATCAGGGTGTCTTCGTCTTATCTACCTTGGATAGCAGGTATACATTTTCGTCATAGATGTACGGGGATCTCCATTTGTGGACGGAGCCACTATCGAAGCCATTGCGCACTCTTCCGATAATCTTTGATACCGGAGGGGTATCTACCACGTCTACGATAGCTTTCCTCTGTATCGGTATGCCTGGTGATGGTGTCCTTGAATTCAGGAAAGAAGGACCGATCTTTATACATGTTCTACCAAGATGGGACAATTTCGGAATAGCGGCATGACACGTACCGCTTGGGATCTCCTCAAATGATTACTTCCTTCATTTTTCTATCAAGTTGGAGATGAAATAAAAATATATCAAGTTACTTATTCCATCTGAGAGAGATCATGCACCCGCGTCGAGCAGAAGGTGAGCAATATTTGCCCCTGGGCGTACAGTTTTCTTTCAAACATTTCTTTCAAATAAGTCTTGCAAATTCGGGAATGCCGAACACATTTACAAAACCGTCTAATCAAAGCTAAGCCAGTCAGCTCCTCAAATAAAGGCCCACTCCGGGCCCATGGAGCTTCCTTGTTATACCCAGAGGGAAGACCGACCTTCTACTACTATCCATGCAATCAAGAGAATGTCTTCGTTTAAATCCACACATCTTCACCATGTCAGTGTGCTGTTCCTTTATACAGATTCGGACAATGAGTATCTTCGATCATGAGAAGGATGTGCCTAAAATGTAGACTTCATAATTGTTCGCATCTATCAAAGGATGTCCTGGATGGCCGACGCGGTGGAGCGAAATGACCAATCACTGAAGCCACGATAAGCACCTTAAGTTCGTGGGCAGATGACTCTAGGTCATCTTCATTCAGGAACGCTGTTCGGCTAACTTTGGTGCGGCGTTAAGTTACAACTCCAACGTCTCTATTACTAGAATGCCGTCCCGAGGCATCGGCAAAGTATACGAATGCGCAATGGACTTGAGTACGGTACCTTGTAGTTTGAACATTGAAGCAACTATGCGTTAAAATGGGTCAGATATGCAATTTTATTGGATGTAAACCCCTTGTACGATTCTCCTCTTGGACCTAGGGCGTTATACTTAGTAGCGACTGATTTCCGATCTTTAGTTTCACAAGGACAGCTTTCTGGTGGAACGTGGCTCTACCATCTGCCAGACTGACACATGAGATTGATTAATTTAACTCAGGCAGGAGACGTTCATTCAATATTAAATGCGTTTATTGGTAGAACAAATCGTAGACATGTTTAAAATCTAATGCGCCAAATTCCTAGTTCCTTGCGTGGCGTGATTGCATCTTGTCTCAAAAATGTATAATTTTCTCTTGGCTTCATCTCCCAAATTATTCTCAAAATGCCACAAGGTCCTTAAAAAACAATTCTTTTAACGAAGCATTCCATTGGCCTTTCGAAATTCCCATAAAATAGAACTAAGTATACAATGGGTGCCGAATAATACCCACCAAATCCAGAAATACATTTGGCACAATGGACTGTCCTTGAATCTTTCCCGAGCCATGCGGCTCATAGTCAGCAAGCTTGTTCTCGGGTCCTTATATAAATAATTATGCACCCCGGGCCAACAAACGTTCCCCGATATCGGGAGTGACCCTCCGCGCGGCTAACGTAGGAACCTCGACAACTTATTCTAATAGCGCGATTCCAAAGTGGACAAATCAGTTGGGCATCAGCCTAAGGAATAAGCGGGAGATGGACAGCGGTATCTTGGTTGACGACGCATTGAAGACTTGGAAGCGGCCCGAACTTGTGGATGATTTTTGACAAGGAAGCTCCCCAAAAGCTCCCCCCGGACAATCAGGCGGCCGTGAAGTTGTCATTTGTCAGTGCGGAAAAGGTGGGCTTAATTTAAGGCGATCTTGGAGTTGACAAATGGGCTAGCTGCCGGATCAGGACCAAGCCCTGCTGACGTTGAGCGTGTGATTCTATCTACTTCGGCATCAACCCTTAAAGGAACAACCAGCGTGCCTCTACGGTCTTCTCATGACCCATATATGATAAGGGAAAGATATTGAACGGCACTTTATCGAATGAATAAATAAATTTTCCTTCCATCATTTGCAACAAGTTGTTTTCTGATGATGAGCAACTGCTGGGAACTTCCGGATTACTAGAGTCACCAACACTATGGTACATAGTGATCGACATCACAGATAAATCGATGACCTTGTACGGTTCTGCTGTCCCCCAACTGTGGACCCGAAAGAAAGCATCAAAGAACTTATAGAAACCGCCTGTCGAACAATACATTTCAGAGTTAGATAAAAGATAACCAAGAATTCAATAGTAACTTCGGGAAGGAGTGACTCCTTCCATTGTGTAGAAATTGAAATTAGTCAGATACTTGACTGCAGCAAATGGTATACAAATGGTACAAGCTCGAAACTGAACAATGTCTGCGTATTTCTAACTTCCCGGTGAGTGTTAGATTGAGCGCTTCCAATCATAAGAATAAAACTCTTGTTCCTAATTAAGAGCTCGAACATCTCATGCGCTTGTTCATAACCTCATTCGGATATCCAAAAGAAGCGCCATAGTCCGCCGAGTTATCTAGATTCTAGACAGGCAGAGATGCCATCCGGTCAGACTTCAGACTAGCGTCATGCATCATGGCAGACCGATGTACGTGATGTACAACGTTAGGGATCGTGCGAGTATCTGTATGGGGAGGACAAGTCCCTTGATCTCATTAGTCAGCTAGAAATAAGATCCTTGACAGAAGCTCCGTTGCATATTGGATCTCTCACTCTCAGCATTCAGGCACCAGCTGTCGGTCATCAACTAATTAAGCGCACCAAAAACAAGGAATACATAGCTTTCCCAGCATCTCAGCTTGTTAATCTTTCCACCTTCGCAGCTGGAGCATGTGTTATTGGAGCGAGGTGTGTTATGGCCCAGGAAAAACAATGACTCGTATACGGACGCGTCAAGGTCGCGTGCGGCATACTTGCAGAAAAAGATGTGAAGCTCCATCATGATTGAACGCTGACATACGGCATCAAATATGAAAGAGATTCAATCTGCCTCAGGCTAAGCGTATTTTCGAGGTCATGATGAAGCAGGAAAAGGAACCTCGCCGGAAAAGGCCGATACATATACACAGAGACAAGTCAGGGCGAGTGGATTTCCAAAGGAGCTGGAGAAGATGTAAGCTACACGAACAACGCGACCAAAACTATGGCATAGTTCATAATACTAAGGCCTTGCGTTGAGCCCCAATTTTTTGAAGGCCGGAAGAAATTCGGGTAGTCGGATTGTACCTACTTGCGTTCTTTACGTCCAAGGTCTAGACCCCGGCAAGATATCATCAGTTTTCTTGGCGAGTGATATTTATAAAACTCCCATACCGAAATCTGGCAGGGTCTTACGGCTTCTTATTACAGTGACCATTGTCACGGTGATCACTCGATCGGGCAACATGTTTTTTCAAGTGTTTTGACATACGTCGAAGATATGCAGTTGAAATTTATTCCGTGGAGAAAGCTACCACTGCCTGGCAGTGCATCATTCGATCACACTGATCATGCGTGTTTTTACGCGTAAAGATTTGCTATGAGAGCAGACGGTGAAGGATCACCTTGAACGGAGGCCTAGGCCGCCAAGAGGTCTACTTCGTAGTAGTTGGCCCAAGTTAAACATGCTCTTGATAGAAGGCTAAGCAACCCACGACTGGACTTTCGAGATGACGGGACGATTGCAGTTAGATCGAATTTCGATGACACGCGAGGAGATCAGGGTCCGTCTGTCCACATTGGTGAATAAATTCGTTTGTGACATGACTTCTTCCCCTGTGTACCTTGTGAGGAGAATGACTACTTTTTACAGCATCTCAGCACCATTTTTCCGTTCACCATTGAATTACTAGATCTATCGTGTTCGAGTTTTAGCTTAGCTGGACAGGAAGCTCCCCAAAACACCACGCATAACACTCAAAATTATCCCTCCACCTGTCACATCTTCCCCTGCCGTTTTCCCTTCGACAACTTCTATCAGCCTCAAATGCGATAAGCCGATTCCCTCCACCTCGCTTGAGACCCCTATAAAGCCTCGCCGTTCTTTCCAGCCGTTCAGTGGGCTCCTTTCCTACCCCTCTCTGTTCTCGGTCTCCACTACCGTCCTTCGACCTGAGAAACCTACAATCGTACTCCTCCTTTCCCTGCACCATCATGATTAGCTTCGATAACATGCCCCCGGAGGTAATGCAAGCCATGTGTACCCCGATGCATGAGGTGCTCTCTCCTTCGTCTGTTCCGGGCTTCCAAAATAGTGGAGCACTGTATATCGGCTCGTTTGCAGCTGTCCAAGACAAGCACATGCTTCATGAAAATCGCATTACGCATCTCGTCCAGGTCCTCGACGCCCCATGGCTTCCCGCTTCAGAAAAGGAGGGGTTTAGCACGCACAATATCAGGATTGATGATGCAGTCACCGTTGATATTCGACCACACCTTGAAGCTGCCTGTAATTATATCGATACTACACTTCGCTCTGGAAGAAACTGTCTAGTCCATTGTCAGCAGGTTTGTCGCAGCCCTGGGCCATGTCCACTTTAACTCACATAACATCGTCTTTCGCTCTAGGGTATCTCGCGTAGTGCAGCAGTTATTTTAGCGTACCTGATTCGTAATCGTGGCATGACTTTCGAGAGTGCGCATGCTTATTTGAAACGCAAACGTGCCTGCATCAAGCCCAATTCCGCCTTTGTGCAGGCACTTCAGGAATGGGAAGCCGCTTCCCGCCGTCCTTCCATCGCCCGTCGCTTCACTTCCTAACTTCACTCCTTTTGGAAATTTCTAAGCAGGCCGAGGTTTAAGTGATATGGTGAGCACCCTCCGCATGCCTTTCTCATATTATTATCCCATTCTTCCACTCCACTTGCCGAAACCACAGTACTCAATTTTCGCTCCGCATCCGCACTCCTTTTCCCACCCCAGCATGGTTGCTTGGGACCTGTTTGGGACCTTTGTGGTACCGTACTCTTGGCATTACCCATGCGGAGGACGGCGCTATCATGGCTTTTACCTTCTATTTCCACCCCTTCGCTCCTTAGGAGTCACATTAGCCCCGCCTCCCCATTTGTTTCTATCCCTTGTATTTTATTGTATTTTTTTTTTTTGATGATGGACTGATAATGATGTCATCTTCAGGTACCATCTCTGCTCGCAGCTCCCCCAAAAAGAAATTACCACCAAAATCCTATTCATCTGAAAGTATCCTAGAGATACAATTCGGGTACCAACTAATACTCGCTATTGCTTTGCCATGGTCGACCTACTCATGGACTTTGTTATTATTATTTCTAAAGATACCCATACCACGTCTCTTCACTTAATATCCTCTGGCCGCTGTTTCCTGTTAATTCTTCGTTGAAGGTAGACCCGGCCTAATATTTCTTTTCTTGGGTTTATTATGGATCAGCCCTTCTGTTGTACTTTCTTGGGTCTCACTTTGGGTCGATGTCAGATTGGACGATAATACTACATGGACTTATCATTCTGTTTTCGTCGTAATATTACTTAGCCTTGTACATTATGCCAAGAAACTTCTTGAGCATGAGAACACCGCAGGTACGCTTGGGAGTTTCATATAATCCCCGGTGCCTGGCTATTTCTAAAAATCTAAGCGACGGCAAAATAAAATTACTTTCTAATCCAGGGCTGGATGTTCATATTTTTCCCAATTATACATAGGGATATGTATACGAATCATAACGCCCTATGTCAGAAAAGTGACAAAATGTCATGATACTCCACAGTGATATCGAAAAAATTCTTGGCCGTTTATAGAATCAACACACCGAAATGATCATAGTTGAAATCCGCTCTTTGGGGATGTTTCCCGCTTATTTGTCTCCCAGTACAAAGATTAGTGCGTCTCGCGGTTCCAACATGATCACACTCTCGGTTTTGCATCCTCCTTTCTCTATTCGCACCCTTAGGGCCAGAAACATTGAGACCTGTGTCGATCTCTTTTCGGTATTCTCTTGGTATCTGTCCAGTTCGAGGTACTCATAATCGGCTTTGAGATCGACGGGACAAGGAATGGTGATGTACGTAATAATGAGATTTTCCAACTCCAAAGATTAAGGGGTACAGCGCGAGCGCGGGTGGATATTTTCAGTCAGAATTCCCATACGCTATGCCTCAATTGTAAAGAGGAGAGACCAAAGGGAGCGAGGCGTCCAACAGTTGAGTATCTGACGTAAATCGACCGAGAAAAACGGTCGGAGAAAATGGGGGATGAATAGCAAGTGATGATGTAAAAAGATTTTGAAGCGCCTGAGTTTTCGGTGGGATAAGTGGAGGAAATGCATGGTGAATTTTCGCTGGCCATCCCGGGCCACTCAACACACATGAGGCCTTTATACGACAAACATTAGTTGAACACCTTATTGGGAAAACTCAAACAAACGAGTCGGACAATAAACCTTGTGTTTCGAAAGTTTTCGAAAAATATTGATTGTATTGGCATCATGTGGTTACTCAAACTGCGCAGAAAAATTGATGTCACAAGTCAATGAATGGTCATAAAAAGAGCAACAGTGAATAGTAGACTAGACTCGCCAATGGAATTTTGGAGACGCTGATATCTGAATGAATGACAACTACATCATAGTAGTCAATGATACATGACGACGCATCCAGGTTGGAGGGCGAAAGTATATTTTTGGCCCTGGTAAGATTCGTAAGGACAGACAGGACGGTGGCGAGTGTATGGAACGCGAGTATGACGATGCAGACGATCCGGTATCGTGGTGGAATCGAGGCTTATGTTAAAAGGAGGCCAACTTCGGATTTTAACGACACGGTCGCACTATGCTTCCCTTTCGCTCTCGTCTCCTTCCCTCCGCCAAACTTCAGATTCCTTTGCTACAACACCCTCGAACAACCTACCAACCCTCTCTAGGAGCCATTGAGTTTCTGTCATGGAGCTAAACAAGGGGCCGCTGTCATCTAACCAACCACATCTCCATCTGTCCAACATCGTTGTCGTTGTCGTGATTACTCTTGGCCTCGTCCGTCCGTCGGTGCAATCATAAGATTGTTGTTCCTGTTGCTGCCACTGCTGATCATCGTGAATATCTCTGCCATCGTGTACCTCAGAATGCGGATGACATCCACAAACCCCTAACAAATCGTGGGCCTCATCCATCAACCTTAGCCACTGTACCCATTCATGCCAGGTATACTTGATCGTCGGATTCTTCGCAGCATCTCTCGATACTCCTATTATCTCCCTAGACAACCTGACCGATAATAGCGATGGAATTTCCGCAGGCTGTTGCCTCGTTCCTGAATGCGGTGAGAGTTGTGGTTCGAACGGTGCGCTGCGTCCGTCTTCAGCCTGTGCCACTGACCTGCCTTTTCCTTTATCTGGTTTCCCTTTTTTGCGCTTTCCGATGGGCAACATGCGAATGGAAACTCCACGTCCACCAACCGTCTCCCGGTCTTCATTTCTTGCCTGTTCCGTTTCCTGTTGATTCCCATTCCTGTCCTCTGGTAAAATGCTCCGGCTCCCCAACCATTCCACCCCATTTTCAACGTGCCCGGCAACTGTCTCTCCGATGTTTTGTATTAAAACAGTGACGCATGGTATGGCCAGTAAGCTCCATATGACGCAAAAAGGTTTTGCGGCGGTCGTCGATGGATGAAAATCGCCATATCCAATTGTTAAGATGGATGTATAGGTGAAATAGAGTGATTCGGGGTAAGTCCAAGGGACAGGGTCCTGCTGAAAATTCAGATGAGGAAAAAGAAAAGAAAAGGACTTGGGCACCGCACGCGGAGTTGACAAACCCAAAACACAGCTGACCCTCCAATCCAAACAATCCCAAAAACCAAAAACGAAGAAGCCAGTGCGATATACCCCTCCAACTTCCTGGAGTGTTCTTCAATATGCCTCATCAGAATAAATTCCCAAATTCTCCATTTCTTTTTTTCACTATCATCTTCCGCCAACTCACGCGTAATCATCTTCTTCTGCTTCCACCGCCGTCTACTTGCCTTCATAATCTTTCTTTGGGCCTCACTTGCCTCTTCTTCCGTCCCATTTCTCAACTTTTCGATGACTCGGTGCCATTTCTTCCTTTCTTTATGCAAACGGCGCGTTATCTGACCACGAGCATGTTCGATGACAAGCAATCTTATCGAATTCACTATCAAGCCGATGATGAGGAGGCCCACTGCGACGAAGGGGATCAAAGCCATTCTCCCAGCAGTGTCTGTGAGGGGAAATTCAGCTCCAAAACCAATTGTTAACACAGTATGATCGGCCCAATATACTCCTTCAACGAAATCCCAACTTTCAATGCTCGAAAAGATAGCTCCGCCGATAGCAAGATATACTGAAAACGTAATTGTTTGAAGCATTAATGTCCGTTGCGGCCGGTCCAGTTGAGCAAAAGAAAGTGGATAGGCGTGGAAAACGTATGAGCCGACGAAGTTGACCAGCAAGAGTGTAGAGATAACGAAATAGGTGATAACTGCGATTAAAGCGGAATAGTAGGATTCGGAAAGCATATAGGAAGGTTGTCGGTGTAGAAGAGTCTTATGTGTAACGATGACCGGTACCAAGAGGATGGCAGACGCAGTATACCAAGAGATGATGGTCAGTGGCTGAGCGATGTTATATGAAATCCGTTTGGCAAAGTTGAACAAGAGTAGCAAATTTGCCAACAAGGCGAACACCAGAGACACGATCTCGAGCGCGAGTATCCTGACAAACGTTGGACATCGAACTCGCTTGAAGGGCGCGGACGTACCACCCTGGATTAATGACTCCAACACCAGAAGGCCTGGACGTGAGCCAGGAGTGCACCAGGGCACAGATTGCAAGTAGACAGGCTATAGGCCCAAGGGCACTAGCGACCAAAGGAAAAACGAACGACGCGAACCACCATACCCTGTTGTAATGTATAAGATGAGCCATCCGGTATGGAGGGGGAAAAATAACGCAACGCGGGTTGGTAATACTCCCGTTCCTTTTCCTCCGAGCTACCCTCGAAGTGCCTCTCAGACGAAGAATTGACAGCTCCTTCCCCAGATAAACGCCGATTTTCCCCGCCTCCGTCACCTTTGAAGCGAATAATGCTGAACCTATATTTCGCGAAGTAAGGCGGATATATCCCAAAGGTGAGGTGCGGAAAGACTGACATCGCGGCACTACCACTTCCTTGTATTGGGCACCTGCATGGTGTTAGGAAATAGAGGGGGGTGACCTTGTCTCAAACATGATAAGCGTTGTCTCGGAAGGCGTTTCTATAGTATAAGAGTGGGTAATACTTATAGTATTCGGTTCATGGGTGAAAATGAACTTTTCCTGAGCTAATAGCACAAAACCACTGAGGCACTTAAGAGTGCGCCGTGCTAGTGAACGAAAATTTAATGCCTGCCACGTTCCCTTCCAATATCGGAAAAATCCGAGTTGCATGTAAAGGGACGTTTTCCTCGTTGGCCTTTTTGAGCCTTGCAAAATCTCACAAACTGTTTCTCGCCTTGGGAGGTATCCAGCAAACTATTATGTGTGGACTACCTTTCCCCCTCGGCCTCGTCTCTTTCCATCCGCCAACCCTCTGACTCCTTTTCCACGACTCCCTCAAACAGTCTACAAAATCTGTCTAAAACCCACTGACTCTCCGTCATGGAACTAAACAAAGGGCCGCTATCGTCTAACCAACCCCATCCCCACCTGTCTACTAACGTTGTCGCAGTCCTGATTATTCTTCCCTCGGTCCTTCTATCAGTGCTATCAGCATACTGTTGTTTTCGGTGCTGTTGCCGATCGTCGTGTGTACGAGAACTGGAGGGAACTTGACCACTGGAAAGTTGAGCATCTGTGGCATCACAGTCACCAATACGGCGATAATACCTGCAAACCCCTAACATCTCCCCCGCCTCATCCATCAGTCGTAACCATTGTACCCATTCATGCCAGGTATATCTGATCATGGGACCTTTCGCAGCGTCTTTCGATGCTTTTGTTATCCCCTTTGTTAACCTGACCGATAAAGGCAGCGGAATCTCGGAAAGTTGCTGCGTCGTTCCTGAGATCATTGTCGGTTGTGGTGGGGGTGGGGGTGATAGTGGCTGAGGCGGCGTTCCCCCTACGTCTTCTTCAACTAATAATCTTCGTTTACCTTTGCCTTTAATCTTTTTGCTATGTTCGACGATAGGCATCATCTGAACGGAAACTTGGCGTTCACAGGTATCATCATCCCCCTCCCCATCTTCGCTTCTCTTTTCTTCCATTTTCTGTGGAGCTCGACTGCATTTCTCGGGTAAAATACTCCGGCTCCCCAACCATTCCACTCCATTTTCAACGTGTCCAGCAACTGTCTCTCCGATATTCTGGATTAGAACAGTGACGCTTGGTATAGCCAATAGACTCCATATGACGCAAAATGGTCTCGCGGACTTCGTTGATGGATAGAAGTCGCCGTATCCGATCGTTAAGATGGATGTATAGGTGAAATAAAGGGAATTAGGGTAAGTCCAAGGGGTAGGATCCTGTTGTTGGGATGGAGATTCAGGTGAGAATAAAAGAAACAAGGAAGGTTGCGGCACCGTACGCGGAGTTGGCAAGCCCAAAACACAACTGACCCTCCAATCCAAACAATCCCAAAAAATAGAAACGAGAAAGCTAGTGCGATATACCCATCCATTTTCCTCGCCCGCTCCTCGATGTACCTCATCAACATAAATTCTCGAATTTTCCATTTCGTCTTCTCACCATCATCTTCCATCACCTCACGCATACTCATCTGTTTCCACTTCCACCACCTTTTTGTCGCCTTCATGATTTTCCTTTCAGCCTCGTTCACTTCTTCTTCCGTTCCATTTCTCATTTTCTCGATGACTTGGTCCCATTTCTTCTTTTCTTTATGCAATCGGCGCTTCGATATATGACCATGAGCATGTTCGATAACAAGCGTTCTTATCGAGTTCACAATCAAGCCGAGGATGAGGAGGCCCACTGCCATGAAGGGGATTAAAACCATCCTTCCAATAGTATCTGTGAGGGGAAAATCGGATCCAAAACCAATTGTTAACAAAGTGTAATCAGCCCAGTATAATCCATCAACGAAAGTCCAACTTTCAATGCTCGAATATATAGCGCCACCGAGAGCAAGATATGCTGAGAATATGATTGTTTGAAGCATTAATGTCCGTTGCGGTCGGTCGAGTGGAGCCAAAGACGGTGGGTAGGCGTAAAAGATACACGAACCGAGGAGGTTGATCAGCAAGAGTGTAGAGATAACGAAATAAATGATTGTCGCGATGAAAGCGTAATAGTAGGATTGGGAAAGCACATAGGAAGATTGCCGGTGTAGAAGAGTCGTATGTGTGATGACGACTGGAACCAAGAGAAGGATACATGAAAGATACCAGAAGATGATCGTCAATGGCTGGGCGATGGTGTATGAAATTCGTTTGGCAAAATTAAAGAGGAGAAGCAAATTTGCCAGCAAGGCAAGGACAAGAGAAACAATTTTGAGCGCGAGTAGCCTGATAACCATTGGACACCAAACACGATGGGAGATGCGAGGGCGTACCATCCTGGATCAGGTATTTGAACACCGGAAGGCTTGGACGTGCGCCAGGATTGGGTTAAGGCGCAAATTGAAAATAGACAAGCTATAGGCCCAAGTGTACTAGCAAACAAGGGAAAAGCGACCGACGCGAACGACCATATCCTGTGTAATAGATTAGGAAGGCACCTGGTCGTGGAGACGCGAAAAAAACTCAACGTGGGTAGGTAATGCTCCTGCTCATCTTCTGTCGTGATGCCCTCAAAATGCCTCTCATACACAGAGGTGAAAGCTCCCTCCTCGGAGACGCGTGGTTTTCCTTCACTCCCAATGCCTTGAATTTTCGCGCGAAAGCGACGTTGACTGCTGGTCCTAGATTTGCGAGTAATGCAACGTTTTCTTTAACAATGAGATGCAGAAACTGACATTGGGAACTAACATTTCCTTTTGTTGCGGACTTCGTGCATGGTACTAGGAAGCGAAGTGGAGCGACACAATCTCAAACATGTGTTGTCTCGGAAGGCTTTTCGCGTTTAATGGATCCGGTTTCAACCATAATGCAAATGCCTCGAATACTCGGTCATTGGACACCCTGAGAGACGTATACTCGATGACTTTATCCAAAATCAATAGGTAGTTTTTGAAAGTGCCCGGAAATGATTGAGAGGTGGTGTGCCTCGTATTGGTAATCATGAATCAGGAATTCAACATTCACACGCTCACTAGCACTGGTCGTTGCGCTTCCGAACGTTCTAAAAAACGATCCAGCCTCAAAAAAGAAATGTATAATATGGAAAAACAAGAGTGAGAGGAACAGCGGGCGAATCATGAGCAGTTTCGGAGGTGAGTATGCATGAACTGACAAACTGTCGCGTTACCCGACTTCCACTCTGACATCACAGTAATCTAGGTGGTCCCTCCTGAGCAATATTCCCTACGTCAGAATTCTCCTCTGGCGACTACATTACACACAAGAGGAACTGCGTCTAGTCTGTAGGGCATACTATTCATAAATGAGGTCATACTTGGAGTCCCATACACCACATCTCCTGTTATAACATGGCAAAGTACTAAGTCTTCAATCTCCACCAACTCGAAGTCATGTCCTCACTACTGAGGGGTCTATCAAAGAACCAGTTAACCAGAACCCTCGTCGCCCGACCCTTCACAACAGCTAACATACTTCGTTATCCGAAAACCAATAGTACTCCCGAAGACTTTACATTCCTACCTACCAATACTCTTCCACAGAAACCTCGGAAAAGTGGTCTTACTGAAATTCGAGGGCCATATTACGCGCCTGTCACTCAAACTTATCTTACCGAACTGCTGAAAGACTGGGGAGAATTCGTCGATGGAGTAAAATTCGCTGGCGGATCTTTCAGTTTAATGCCTCCCGAGAGGCTGAGGGCACTGATTAACACTGTTCACGAGCATGGTCAGTATCCCTTGTTATGCAGGAATGTTGTTCGGTGCAATTGACATTGAGTCATTGAAGGGTGCTATGTCAGCACCGGTGGGTTTATAGAGCGCGTTTTGTCAACTTCAGCTGGGAATCAAGCCATTATCGAAAAGTATTTAAAGGCATGCAAAGATTTTGGGTGGGTGTTTATCTCGAACGGTTCAAGTCTTCGTTCTAATATCAAGGTGGATGAATTAAGTTTTGATGTGGTTGAACTTTCGTCCGGATTCCTTTCACTTCCAACGGATGACTGGGCAGCCTTAGTAGAGTTGACCGCCTCGTACGGTTTAAAACCAAAACCCGAAGTCGGAATTCAGTGCGGTCTTGTCTCTCCTATACTCCGTTGGCGTACTAAAATATAATACTAGGTGGGGTGCTGGCGGAGATGCATCAGTTGCCGAGCTTGAAGCTGCCGGTTCGAGGGACCCGAAGTGGCTGATAGACCGAGCGAAAAAATTCATCGATGCAGGGGCATATGTATGCAGCTCATATTTTTTTCGTTCAGCCACTTTATCTAACTACCAAATTCATCAGATGATCATGATAGAAAGTGAAGGCATCACGGAGAACGTGAGAGAATGGCGAACAGATACTATTTCAGCCATCACTTCGTCTTTGCCAAAGGATAAAATCATGTAAGAGTACAGTAAATCTTTGTTCATGAATCGATCACTCACCATCTCCTCAGGTTTGAAGCCGCTGACCCTGCAGGTTTGTTTCACGGGTTGCCCTGTTACCGAGACGATTTACTGACATACCCATGACAGTCTTTGCGTACCACATTCAAAACCAAGGTGCAGATGCCAATTTGTTTATTGACCACAGTCAAATTGTCCAACTTGCTTGTTTGAGGAAGGGAATATGGGGTACGGGAGGCACGTTTGCGCGTGTGGTGACGTTTGAAGGATATCAAAAGAAGAGTTAGAACATTTGATTTGATGTACAATCGAAAGGCTAAGTCGAAATACGATGAAGTCACTCTGTGTCTGGTGAATAAATTAATTGATCATTGATGATGCTGGACGTCGGCTTCTCCATCTTGCTTGTTGGCGCTCGTGAGCAGCTTGTTTCGCCATGATGATCTTTTTAATAGAGCGGAAGTCTCAGCCATAACTTCGTAACTTGTGTAAACTTGCGGTCGTGAGACTAAATTTAGACCTACTTACCGCCATCAGACCCGATTCACCCCACCGTCGGGCCGTCGCATGATAGAAAATAAGTTAAAAATAGCTAGCGTAAACAATTCGACAAGGAACCAGTGTCCGAATCTCGTGCAGTATACATTGACCTCTGTCTTCTCGTTGGTCATTGGATGTTAACGTATATGATGCAGGCTAGAGTACTCAATGGGGTTCACTATTTTCTTCCCAATGTGTTGTTCCCCTCGTGGTGATTAGGAAATGCATACTACTGTATATACAAGCATGGAGACGCATATACTAAAGATTATGCGACGGTCTTGAACCATGCTCATGAGTTGCTGTGAAGTTGAAAACTACGACAGGCATCATTAGACTCGGAGTTTCAAGGAACGAACGTGCATGGATATAATCAATTTCTAAGTCGTCCAAGACGAACGTGCCGGTGCAGCCAGTACAACCTGGATTTCGAACCTA
Organism: Agaricus bisporus var. bisporus H97; assembly: GCF_000300575.1. Lineage (NCBI taxonomy): Eukaryota > Fungi > Basidiomycota > Agaricomycetes > Agaricales > Agaricaceae > Agaricus > Agaricus bisporus. The sequence goes on from NW_006267354.1 coordinate 160,515, forward strand.
AATTTCATTTGACTTGGCACATATTTAAAAGAGATCCCTGTGTCGCAAATAGGTCTCTCCATCTCTCCTCTCGATTTACTCCTCGTTCGCTCATGATCATCCTCCAAAAAGTCCGTGCACCGTTGTTAGCCCGGATCGGCTCTCTATCTTAACAAAGCTCCATACAGGCCCCATACACTGATGCATTTTAACCAATACATCCCGCTAAAGAGGATAATCTGTGTTCCGGCTGACAAGAACAAGGCTCCACTAGACGCTCAACAGTAAAGGTGAAGAAGACTAAACCAGCTCAAGTTGTGTCTACTGACACTCATATATTCCTATAGGACTCCCACGATGTACTTGTAGAACAATGGACTGATTGACACTATCAACGGCGACGATGGCTCTATGGGGTGTGGGAGAGATAACCATGCACGTTCGTCGGTTGGCAGTCGCCGGTCACGCGGGGGAAAATGCAAACAGCTCGGCGCTTCAATTGCCTGGGAAAAAATCGAAGATTGCTCTTTATTTGTTTCAACCAATCCCGTTCTGCAAATCCAGCGCACGTTCGACTGATCACTCCATTGGAAACTCGTTTTGCAAGTAGAAAGCCTTCGCCACGGGTGCCCGCTCCGCCTTTGGGTCCTGTATCCAAAGCCCCTGAAGCATGAGGATCGAGTAGACGGTAGACTAGGAAGCTGGAGGAGCTGGAATATGGAGAAGCTGCCCCAGGCCGGCCGGGTGTATGGACAGCCGTGGCGCGGGGCAAAAATTAGCCCATCAAATGGATTTTTTATTTCGGATTTAAACCCCGCGTTCGACGGCTATTTCTCTCTCCCTCATCGTCTATACCTCTCAGATTTTCCTACCATCCCGTCTACATCCCTCCATCTCCAAGATGGCCAAGGTAGATCAAGATGTCGAGAAAACATCGCCCCAGGAGAGCCAAAAGGTTCACTGGTCGAAGCTCGAGGAAGTCGAGAAAGAGGGTCGTCCGGCATTCATGCTCACCCGTACAGAGATGAAGTTGTTGGGAATTGCGGGTGTATGTTTCTTTGATTCTCTATCTGTGATGAACCCCGGCTGACCGTTCTGCAGGTTGGATTCTTCCTTGATGGTATGTTTTGTGGTCCGGTTATCTCTTCACTCTGCTTTTGTTGACGGCGAATCCGATCAGCCTACGATCTATTCATCATCAACGTACGTTCATCCATAGACTAGGTGGCCGTTCCTATACTGAATGAGAAACGTAGCCCGTCGCCACGATGCTTCAATACCGACTTTACGGAGGCGAACATCTACCAACCGATCTCGAAGGTTTTGTCAAGGCAGGTGCAAACATCGGTAGCGTTATCGGTCAAATTGCCTTCGGTACGGAATTCATTCTGTCAAGGCTGTGCCTCAGTCATCTTTACTGATCGCAATTCGGAACAGGTTATGCTGCCGATGCCTTTGGTCGTAAGGCTGTGTGTAAGTCTCTGTGATTCCACTCTGTTTATCACGCGACTCAATTAATCTTTCAGACGGCAAGGAGCTTATGCTCATTATTCTTGGGACAATATTGACCATGACGACTCCCACCGGAAGCCTCTCTCCGAGAGGGTCGCTCATTTACCTTGGCGTATTTCGTATTTTGCTCGGTATTGGTGTGGGAGGGGACTATCCAATGTCCGCCACCGTCACGTCTGACCGTGCCAACCTCCGCAAACGTGGTACTATGCTCGCTTATATTTTTGCGAACCAAGGATGGGGTTCCCTTGTCGGTGCATTGATGACCATCATTGTCTTGGCTTGCTACAAAAACGTTATGGAGGAAGGACAAATTTCAAAAGTAGATGGAGGTAAGAGCACGCTGTTACGAACCGAACCGTCGAATTCTGATTGTTCTCTGCATTTCATTAATGGTTAGTATGGCGTATTGTCGTTGGCGTTTCCCTCATTCCTGCCTTCGGAACCCTGTACCAACGTCTCACGCTACCCGAATCAACGCGTTTCGAAAACACACAACAGGCCCAGAATGTTGAGCAGTCAGATGATCAATCTGAATCATCGAAGAAACCTTCAAGCAAGAAAGAAAGCGAGACCGACAGTGACCTGGACAAGGCTGATGACCCTGAAGTACCATTGAAAAAGAAGGCGCACTTCAGAGAAGCCCTTGCCTACTTCAGTGAATGGCGCCACTTGCGGTTGATCATGGGAACTGCTAGCTGCTGGTTCCTACTCGATATAGCCTTCTATGGCATCAACCTGAACCAAAACGTTGTCTTACAACAGATCGGTTTCGACGGCTCGTCTGGTAGTGCATGGAATCGGCTTTTCAAGATCTCAACTGGTAACATTATCATCACCGCCCTCGGATTCGTACCAGGCTACTATGTTACCGTCCTGACGATTGAGAAACTTGGAAGGAAATTCATCCAGATCCAAGGGTTCCTTATGACCTCTCTGTTCCGTGAGTGTCTTAGTTATTGCCTGCTCATGTGAAACTATTGCTGACTACATGGAATGACTTCAGTGGCTATCCTTGCGGGCAAGTTTAATTCGCTCAGCAAGCCAGCTTTCATTGTCCTTTTCGCTCTCCTACAATTTTTCTTCAATTTCGGTCCGAACAGCACAACCTACGTGAGGACTTTCCCTACCTTTCCAGATAATTGTCGCCTGACACCTACCCTACAGTGTTACCCCGCTGAAGTGTTCCCCACCCGTTACCGCGCTTTTGCTCATGGTTTTTCCGCCGCATGCGGTAAATGTGGTGCTATCATCTCAGCACTTGCTTTCAATACCCTGAGCAAGAAGGTCGGAACGCCTGTCGTTCTATGGAGTGAGTCGTACTCGTGTTATCGTGCTTTGTTTTTTTCGCAATTACTGATATCTTCGTTTAGTCTTCTTCGCATGTAACATTGCGGGAGCTTTCTGCACGTTGCTGCTTCCTGAAGTTCGTGGTCGTGATCCCGATGAGATTCTTGCCAAGGAGATTGAAGAGGCTAATATGAAAAAGAGGATTCAAGAATCTAACTAAAACTCGTGCTTCACGATAACGAATTCTGGATCTTCGACTTTGTCGTTTATTTTCGCTAATACGCATTCATTGAAAGCGTGTGTTTTTTTTGTTCCATTAATGTTGGCCGTTTTGCTTTACGAGTGGGTCCGGGTAGAAAAATTTAAGGTGTATTTTGTAATTGGTGCTCATATAGGATGTGTGCGTATGTAGAGGCAATAAGAACTTGTCACTTGGATCTTTGGTTTTATTTCGGCATTTGGCTACCAGGCCTGACGGTGTCATACTCACTCATACTCTTCAGTCAGAAAAGCGCATAGATGTAGGGCCGGAATAGTTGGGTCCATATTCCGTGACGGAAAGAAGTAGCTAAAATGTTAGCGGGTTCACAAGTGGATACTCAGGGTCAGGCCCTTGATATATGTATCAACAAACCGAAATCTACCTGATCAGATTGCATGGTGACAGTGAGCCAGCTCCCACGAGTATACTCTATAAATTTGGCTAGATTAGACCGCACTTGTTTCGATAAGACGGACCAGAAAGCATTCCATTTATGCTCGCACTATCAGGATATATATATAGATGTGCTGCAACTAGCATAATGACGTTCCCATTTCAACGCCAGGTGACCAACGCGTTGCTCTTCTGGTGGATATTCTTCCTCACGAGAGGCTGTTCACGATTCCTCAGTAGGACTCGACCGTCGGGCACTGTTGACCTGAACATCTTCAGCTTCGCTCTGCTCCACGCGTACACATTCAATCCAGTTAATACGCTAGGTGAAAGCTGGTATCATGGGTCTAATGGATACGCCGGCTAGCAGGGAACAATCATATTCGAGTGAGGCTCGCGATCTCCTTTCAGTCCAACTCGGATTGAAGTTGATATTCTCGTGTGAGGCTCGCTTTGAATAGTTGACACGGTGAGTGGTGTCATCCGAATCGTCCAAATGATGAATGAAGTTGGTTGGTTGGTCAGTTGGTTATCGTTAACTCTATGATACCTAACCCTAACCCCATTCCGTAGTCATTGACTACGGCCCAATGAACATTACGAACGCAAGATAAGCTCTGGCAAGCCGCCTTTACCCTATCTCTGTCCCGAAACACTTCAAAGATGCCTTATCCAAGCAACCCAATCGAAACGTTATACTATACCATGAATTACGGTATGGAAGTGTTTGACCACCCGTCCCAACACGACGCTTATCGTTCTCACCAGTACATTCTTCTATCCGGCGCGGCTTGGAAAATATAATAAAACATCTGGAAGAGTCAAAAGACGCTATACACAGTGACTTGCCAACATTTGTGAATTATTGCCTAGCATGGAGCCACCATCTTACCATGCACCACAAGCTCGAGGTATGATCGAAGTTGCAAACAATTTCCTACAACTCCTAAGATACCTTCATCAGGAAGATTTTCTTTTTCCCGTTTTGAATCGAACAATGAATTTTAGTGAGGAGAAGGATGCTCACGACGTCGTTCATAATAAGTTAGATGGCCTTGAAGTTATGCTTCATGAGGTGGAAATCGATCCTAAGAAGTTTAATCCAGATCGCATCAGGGAACAACTTCTCGCCTTGAAAGAACCTTTAGTAAGTTTACAGTCGTAGGGTTCCGAGTTTTCCTTTGAACTTATGACTAGTTTAACCATTTGGATGCTGAGGTGGAGCACCTGAAGCCGGAAGAATTGAAAAAAGCTGGAGTTAATGCATCTGAACTAGGACATGCCTGGCAGCGAATGGAAGAGGCGATTAAGGCTAGTATGCACGCTTCGTAGTTTGATACATTATTACGGATATACAGTGAGTCGTATCTTTGTCGTGATCCTTCGTTTGTACCATGCAATGATATCCGGGAGTACGCTGGCTTCCCAGCTGTTTCCACCTCGTCGGGCTCGATTCCGACATCAATAAGTATCCTTATCGGGGAAGTTGATTCAACAATACTCAATTAAGAATTGTTTTAACAAACAGCAATGTGTGTTTAAACACCTGGCAAGTGTCCCTGACCTTTTCACTTCTCCCTCTTGCGCATATGATATATTGCGACTTCATTTTCAGTTGATAACCTCGTCTGTCTTCGCAAATTATTATCCAGTACTAGTAGTTGTTCCATCCTACTGTGAATAATTTCATTCAGTAGATCAAAAATCCGACAGTGAATAAACCATAAATCGACAGCTGTCCAGATAACAGACGACTGGCGGTCTAGAATTTAAGATAGTGGGAGATCTGAAGCTACTAGTTCCGGGCAAGTCGTGATTTGTCGACTCACTGACTGCCAATTTGGATGGATGAGAAGGTGACATACACCCTCACGCGCGTGCCAATGTAAGTTCGACTCCCATCTCACTCATTGCGACGATTATAACCACGTAATTGACAGGTCGAACTCTGATTCTGCTGGCCGTTACATCGACGAGAGTTTCTGGAGGAGTTAGCCGTCCCCGGAAGCCGACGACGAAATGGATAAAGAAGGTAGGGAATGGGTTTTCGGAGTAGTGGGAGAGGAATTGGATACTGATGGAGAAGTCCGGTAAGTCACCATCTCATTCAATTCACGTTTCAAAATTCAAATATTGATTTTGAGATAGGTATGAGGTGACGTATTCTAGACTATTTGGATGAATCTTTCTTCCCAAGACAAGCATGTCGTACGTCGATTGAAACGGATGGAAACATGCAGATGGAACCATTCATATTTGGCAGCGAATGAATCCAAATCTCACCATGGAATGGCGCGTTATGCAAGGACGGTGGAGAGATTCCGCGTACGATCATACCAGAAAAAGCTTGTTCTCAGGAGATACTATAGCACGAAACTTGAAGAACAAATGGCCAAGCTCTTAGTTCAGAAGCTTGGCCACGGTGTGGAGGTGGGCAATTCTCCCTCTCCTTTATCTGCAGTTCCTATAAAACCTCAGGAAAGAATCTATAACAAATCTCGCAAGGGCCAGTGCATCCAATTTTGAGTTTGTTGGTCTCAAGGTGTGGTCCGCAGAAGTATATTGTTTGCTGTGGAATTCTCAAATTGCGAAAATTGCGGTCAGGAGAAAATGGCGTAACAAATGCCAGTACTATCATTTATAGGTGATGCATTATAATTATATTACTTGTTGATTTCATATCATGCTCAAGCGTTACGCTACAGTAACGCTAGATATACGCTATTTACGCCCCTCTACGCTAGCGATACGCTAGTCCCCGAAATTTGAGAGAGTTTATCTGCGCCGGTGGCGCAGCGGCCTCAAAGATGTTGCTGGTACGGCTGGTGCGGATTGACTTGGTCTCAACGAGGAATTTAGCACTTGGGATTTGCTCGCATCATCCTGGCCTTGACTTTATCCCTGGCATTGCAAGATCGGATACTTCCGTTGTTGCGAACGAAAGCTCAGGCCTCGACCAGTGGTTGCGTCCAGGTCATCTCCAAAGTGTACACCAGCGATGCAAAGCCACTTCCACGCTAGCCGCTGAATTTGGATTTGCATATCGCCGCATTCAGGGCTGAATAAATTGCAGTCAGAATCCCGCCATACACGGGAAGTAAATTATGTTTCCCAAGAAAAAATAGCTCTGTATGTACGTTGATTATAATTAAGCGCTTGAGCCGCCACCTACCTTTCTTTAGCTACTCCTTGATATGCAGATGGGGGCTCATCCCGTCTTCGCACATGTGCTCAGCAATGCCAGTATTCTAGCGTCCGGCGAGCAATATATATAATACACTAGAGTCGACAAAAAAGAAAGACGGCTCGTATTACTGTACCGTAACCAGTAACCGTAAGTTGAAAGTTCACGATCGCAGTTGCGGCGATTTGTCGGATAAATTCGTTGACCACGTGCATGAACTTAATAATCGGTAACTTGAACCCCGGCGTGTTCGACACTCTCACACTGGCAGACCCTCTTCTTTCTGATACTTAATTGTTCAAGCCACTTTTACATGATAACGAATCAAAAGCTCTACTCCATTCAGCCGTACCATCTCACAGGATACGCAGCTGCATAAGTAATTCATCAATTTTCTGCCTAAACATTCCGTACCCTGAGTATTTATAGAAAGCTTTGGTTACTCATAAACGTACCCAATCATCGCCATCATCAATCTGTTAGCTATGAGAGCTTTTACAGATTACTTACATGATGCGTTTCACTGCGCAGCCGACTCTTGATTCACTTTCGACTCTCAACATTCCATTCTGATGGACTTCAGAGCCATATGGTGCACTCGCGCCGGTAATCAAGTTGAATGATCAAGAATAAGGTGACAAAAACCCCGACAGTCCCGCTCAACCGACCTCCACGTACCTTAGTGGAGCATACGCTGAAACCATAATAAGAATAGACGTTTTCCAAGGACACCTGACGGCCGCAAAGAATTGGAAGCGTAGGGTTTAATAGAACTGACTATGATGCACTCACTGTATATAGCATCTATACCGGAAAGCTTCTATGTTTATTACGGCCCGACGCCGATGCCTGAGGCGAGCAGTGGCACGAAGATAGTACTTCCAAGTGGGGTATTCGCGTTTTTCCCAGTCAACCACGTAATCCCAATCTTTCAATGCACAAGACGGCTTTTATGGACGCTCAATCACCTCAGGTATTGTCCGTTTTACCCGAACTATGTGTCAAATGACTATTGCGATTTGGTCTAGAGGAGTCATACTCTTACGCTTTGGCGATATAAAAGCTTGCGTTCCTGAGTAAATTTTGTTCTTCACCCCACAATGATACCTCGAGCGGCCAAAGTAAACTTTCGACTCTTGTCTCTCGCATTATTGGGGTTTCAGGTTGCACGCAGCGCCATCACATACCAAAACCCAACCGATTTACCTGGTGACGTTGACTATGATTTCATCGTTGCTGGCGGTGCGTTGCTCTTGACCCGCTCAGGGCTATCTGGCTGAAGCAACTCTTTAGGTGGAACTGCAGGTTTAGTTGTGGCCTCTCGTCTCAGTGAGAATCCGGAATGGAATGTACTGGTCATCGAGGCCGGGCCTTCGTGCGTCCAACCTGGCAGCTAAGACAGACCAAGTAATTGACTGGTTTACAGCAACAAGGACGTCTTCGAAACACGGGTCCCTGGCCTTTCTTCGGAACTCCGGCCACGTTATGATTGGAATTATACAACGATTCCTCAAGATGCTCTCGGTGGCAGGAGCCTGAATTACTCGAGGGCGAAGCTCTTAGGCGGTTGCAGTAGCCATAGTGAGTGACTAAGGCAGATGGATAACTTGCGAATTAACTTATTTTACAGATGGGATGGTTTACACACGATGTTCGAGAGACGATTGGGACAATTATGCCGAAATCACCGGTAATCAAGCTTTAAGCTGGGACAGCATCCTGCCTGTCATGAAGAGGGTTTGTTGGTTTGCATTCAGGTTCCCTTGAAATTCTGAATTGTTTCCTAGGCTGAGAAATTCAGTAAAGATTCCTCTCATAAACCGGTAAAGGGCCATATTGACCCCTCCGTCCACGGTGATGACGGAAAATTGTCCGTGGTCGCATCATACACCAACGCCTCTTTCAACGACTTATTACTTGAAACCGCGAAAGAATTAAGCGGTGAATTTCCGTTCAAATTGGATATGAATGACGGGCGGCCTCTTGGATTAAGTGGGTAACTGAACAGCTCTGTATAAACACTCAATGAGCTGATCTTTGTTAGCTTGGACTCAGTATACGATTGATCAACGCGGGGAGCGGAGCAGCTCTGCAACAGCGTATTTAGAGGGTACTGGAAATAACGTCCATGTCTTGGTTAACACTCTTGTTACCCGTATAGTCTCAGCAGAAAATGGGACCGACTTCCGAAGCGTCGAGTTTGCTACTGATGCCGACAGCCCAAAGATCCAATTACGAGCGAAAAAGGAAGTCATTGTATCTGGAGGAGTCATCAATTCGCCTCAGATCCTCATGAATTCCGGCATTGGGGGCCGAGAGGTGCTTGGAGCTAATGGAATTGACACATTGGTGGATAATCCGAGTGTCGGGAAAAATTTATCGGACCAGGCTGCAACAATTATAATGCTCGATACAACACTCCCTATTACTGAGTAAGCCCGGCACCTACCACATGCGTTATTCCCGGCCATTGATCTTCAAATAGTTATGATGTTGATGCAGCGCTTATTGAATGGAAGAAGTCGCACACTGGACCTCTAGCCCAAGGAGGTCGCCTAAACCACCTTACATGGGTACGATTGCCTGATGACAAGCTGGATGGACTTGATCCTTCAAGTGGCGAAAATTCGCCACATATTGAGTTCCAATTCGGGCAAATTAGCCACCAGCTCCCTCCCAGTGGTGTGCCAAGGGAAGCGCCGATACCGTCTGAAGGTGAGTTTTCAAGCGCATAGATGGTCTGTTCACTAGCTAACACGTTTTAGCTTCTATCGACACTGTTCTCCAATTCGCCGTTGTCAACCTCTACACTGTTTCGCGTATGACCACCCTCAAGTTATATGCTAGCTTGATTGCTGATTATTAAGCAGGGGGTTCTATTTCTCTCAGTAACAACGATCCGTTCTCCCACCCACTCATCGATCTCAACATGTTTGGAGAGGAAATAGATCCCGCTATTCTGCGTGAGGGTATTCGCAGTGCCCGAAGAATGCTTTCTTCCCAAGCATTCAAAGGCTTTGTCGGTGAAACGGTGTTTCCTCCAAGCGACGCTACCTCTGATGAAGATTTGGATACCTTCCTCAAAACTTCAACGGTTTCATACGTGCATGGTGTGGGAACGTTGTCTATGTCTCCTCAGAGTGCCTCGTGGGGTGTCGTTAACCCTGATTTCCGTGTCAAAGGAACCAGTGGCCTGCGGGTTGTCGACGCGTCTGTGATTGTGAGTGGGAATCTTCATTATCAATTTCACTTAACTTACTAAAGGAATATCAGCCATTCGCCCCGGCGGGGCACACTCAAGAACCTGTTTATGCATTTGCTGAGCATGCAAGTGCGTTGATAGCGAAGAGCTACAGCTAAACCTGCTCGTGATCGTCTTCCCATCAGGCCGCATCCCAACATTAAATTTTTCTGACTTTATAATGTTATATTGCTATACGAGGACTGCGGCCAAGTTTTCAGAGATAGTACATATTTACCGGGATTTGTGTTCAGCTTTGCGACGAATGTTGTGAAATTTATTGTGATATCGGGTTGTTTGAATTGTCAGCCTTTCTCATTTTAGAACGCGCATCATTCGGTATGGGGTGCAGGGGGTTTCAAGAACTAGATTGCACTTGTCTCCGTGCGGTCTTGTTCCATTTAAATTTTTACAGAAAGGCACCAAATAAATTTCTAGTTAATGAAAATTAAATGTGTTTTATCCTACAGCATCTCGCCTGAGATGCTATCCTCGCTTAGAGATTGAATCTTGCGGAGTATCTTACGGATCCATCATGCATTATGGTGGCTGTCATATAAATCCTTAACATCTTTTTGATCTTTTGTTGCGTTGATCTCTCTGAAAGTGCTTTCTTGATCGAGGTCGTCTCTTCGAGTGGAACAATTTAATATCTTGTCCTATCTGATTCCTCAAATTTTTTTCCTTCTCGTACATTTTCCCTCCCTGAAGATTGCCAAAGTAAACTTTCACATGTAACAGCCCGTAAAAGACCCACTTACAGGAATATGATACAAATCTTTATGTCGCTGCCAATGAGAAACGGCATACTGACGACTCGAATCCAAAGCTACAAAGGCGCTACAACCTCGGCACCACACTTCATGTGGCCCTATTCGCCCTATAAGGCTTTCGCGTTTCAAGCTATCTATCCTCTGTGACTCTGAACTTCTGTCCGTTTTCCTCGGCTTCGGCCTATCGAACTTCACCTTTGTCCCAGATCGAGTTGTCATATAATGAGACGATGAGGTTGACGAGATGGATGTTGTCGACGATGTAGGACTGACTTCTTGGGAAGTCGAAGTGGAGGTACGAGAAGAACCAGCGGGCCAAAGATGATCGTGAATAGAGCAGTCATCGGTTGCATCCGAATGGGATATAGGTCTTATTGTCCGGTGTATGTCATTCATGACAGAGAGGAAGAGTTCAGCATGTGCCACAGCTGCAAGGGTAACCAAATCACAGGAGTTTTGAAACATGCCGGAAGGTGGTTAAGAGTGAAAGGTAGAGAAGAGATTGACATACGAGGTCCTTCTTTATAGCAAGTTTCCTCGTGCAGTGGAATAATAAAATGAGAATTGCGGCGTCGCGAAGCAAGCATCAAAAGAGCTTGAATGTGTTTGTGGCGTGCTTTGTGTCAACAACAGTGCCCTTTGTTCGCAATCTGTCATGGACAATCAAGCATATACTTGACCAATAGCAACATCAACATGCCAGGTTTTGTTCTTCAGCGCCACAAGCAAAATGGACGCGATGGCTGCCGCCACGGGGGCCGCACAGCATAAAAGTCGAATGTGATTAGGTTAGACCTGGCTACCGCCTAAATCACTTATCAGTAATTGTACGTTATCGAGATTTAAAAATAGACAATTGATCATTAGATGCATCATCCATTGCGCAGGCGCTATGGATGAGTCAGGGAAAATTCCGCAGTCTTAACCGTGCGTATTCAACTTTATCCCATCATTGATCATTGTGATCTTCTTGGCCCGATGTGAGGGAAATTCTGGATATATGCGCCAAGTCCTATCTGCACTGTAGCAGACAAGCACTTATGAAGAACGACGACGAACAGGACCAACTGCGGTAGGTGCCCTGCCACGCAATACCAGGAACTCAGGAAAGTTCTACAAACTACGCTGCTGTGAAACACGAACCGAATGGAAAGTTGACCAAAACCTTCCTTGCATTACAGTATGATCCAAATGTGTCGGCAAATAGGTGCTTTCCGTGACCTTGTAAAAGAGGTTGAGCTTAGAGATTCAGAGTGCATGGAGTATGGATGCCAGAGCTTTAGCTTGATGGAGCTTTTACGGGATCTATGAACCTCCCATCCCCGGGCGGGATATCAACCATCCTACGCAACAAACTCCGTCCTCTGAATTCCCCTAGCCCAGATCACTTGGCGGCAGAAAACCCGGTGACCTAGTCACTATTAGCGGCATGTGCGTGTGCTTGAACTAGAAATAAGAGTGAGTTGACATGGTCGAAGATACAGGATCGCAACTCTAACAGATATACGCTATATCTATTAGGTCTCATGATTTTTCCTCATCCCAACTTTCCTGCGACCAAATTGCCATATTGGCGACGCTAAGGGCATCATGATTCACCGTGGGGATCTCTCCCAACAAATAGGATGAGGTTAATTATGCAGAAGTACGCACAGGAACGCATATGACCGACTTTTCATATATAAATACACTGTATCGACTCCTGTCAATGAGAACGCTTCGTGCGACATAGCCCACCATGTCTGCTCCTCCCACACCCCGCTACCCAGTACCCAAACCAATCGAAATAGAATTCAAACATGTAGAGGGAGTTTCTATTATGATGGATGTATACATCCCGGACAAGGCGACCAAAGAGTCGCCAGCGCCTATCCTGTTGTGGTGGCATGGTATGTAGAATTTTTTCGAGAGATTCCAGATAATGAATATACCTTTCTTCGAATCCAGGCGGTGGGCTTTTGCAGGTAAGGACATACTTCCCCAGAAATCAAACTGCTATTTGACAACTTCATCTCGTTCAGGGAACACGTAAAGGTGACAGAGATAAAAACTAGATGAAAATAGATGCTGAGCGTTTCTTCTAGCGGTAGCACCCCACATGCTTTACGCACCTGCCAAACACAATCTCTGTATAGTTTCCGTCGACTACCGCCTCGCACCCCAAACCAGATTCCCAGCCATTCTATCCGATTGCAAATCCGCAATCGATTTCCTTCACTCAGATGATTTCACAAAAATGACAGGTGGTCGTGTTAATGCTTCCAAACTGTTCGTAAGCGGAAGTTCTGCTGGTGGATGGTTGGCGCTGTTGGCAGGAACTGGGATAGGCTATAAAGCGAGCGGATTGGAGCCTCCGCAAGGTATTAGTGGAATCATCGCCATATACCCGATTTCAGATCTTTTGGATTCGTTCTGGACGACCAAGCAGCGTCCTACGGTGTATCTTGATCGTATCATCGAGTTCTCTGAGATGGAGACTTTCTTAGACCCAAACTCGGAGAAGACCAGCTGGTCGGAAGCAACGGGTAAACGGAGCATGTTTTATCATTATATGGTGCAAGAGTAAGAGTTTCCGAGTGAAATGAGTTCCTAACGCTGAATTTTTGCACAGGGGAATTCTGAAGGAACTGCTTCTGGATGGGACAGGATTAGATCCCATAACATACAGCATTGCTCAGAACATTCGTACTCGCAAATTCTTGACTCCCCCAACCTACGTCATCACGGGAAACGCAGACACCAAAGTACCGCATCAACAATCCCTGGATGTAGTTGCAGCCTATAAGAGCGTCGGTGTTGACGACATCGAGTATTACGAGCTAGACGGCCTCGACCACAGGTTCGACGACGACGAGCGAGAAGAGATGGAGAGCTTGTACGCGTTTATCAAAAAGCTGCTCTGATGTCACGTGATTTCAACTGGAACTTCTACTTGGTACCAATGATTGCGCCATCTTCGATGATTGTTGCTCATGAGTATGGCAACCATTACATATAACAAAAAAAAATAAAGGAAAAACCTGAGTTAGAACCTCTCTTCAAGTCATGAACGGGTGTCCTCCAGAATTACATTCGTATATCTGCTGCTTGGCATGCACAGATGACGGATTCACAGCACAATCCTTGTCCCTCACCTCTAAATATTTTGCTCACGTCACCCTGCCCTATCTCTACCAATCCATTTGCCTTACGACACCTTCTAAGATCCAGTCTTTATACCACAAACTCGTAACCACACCTGCACATCGACGTCGAATTCGTCATCTTTTCATTTCCAACACCTCGAGTGATCGAGACATTGCCAATTCCATCAATTCCATCCTCTCATTCGCCGCACCAACGCTCGAAACACTCGCCCTCGTATCACCTTCGCCATCTACAAGCACCCCTCTCATAGCAAGACTCTTCCGAACTGCATTCCCCCGCCTTTACGAACTCACAGTGTCGGGTTATTATCCCTACCCATCCTCACCGCTATGTTTCCCCTCACTCGAACGACTACATCTACTAGGAAATCGTAACCCACACGGTTTATTGAGTTTGGGATGTCTAGAGTCTTCAATGCCTGGATTAACGCATCTTCGTGTTTCGGGCTTGAGTCTCGCGGTGTCTTTCTCGAAAGAGCTTGAAGAAGCGTATACCAATAATAATACCGACGACGAATGCACGTTTTCGTCGAAATTACCTTTACATCTTCGACATATCATCATCGAACGCGCTTCGGAATCGTCGTTGACTAACCATAAAACTGCGCGGTTAAAAGATCAACTTATGGTCAAGAATCTAGAAGCTCTGGAAGAACGAGTTTGTAAAGAAAATCATCGGACACGGTTTATGTTGTTATCGAGAAGCACGGGGGACTATTCAGTTGATGATCTTCGGGCGGATTGGAAGGGTCGGTTATGGGGTAAAGATGCTTGTTGGTAATCAGATTATTGGGTCGCACTCTTCAATGTATTGAATATGTAAAACATGGTGTAATAGAATACGGTACACCGAAGGATCATAATTCGGAAACACATCGCTCGTTGCCCCAGCGTGCGCTCTGAGATGATCGAAAGAAACCTGTTCTATAAATAAGAATCTTCCTATCTGATCAGGCCCATGCCAAACAAATCATATCACATCTCCTTCGAACACAAACCATGGTTCGTCAAATTCCATGAAAATCCTCCAAACCACTAACAAAAACATGTCCTCATAGACATCCAAATCACAAACAATAACATATACACCCGCCACGACCGAATCCTCACCCTCCTCATCCCCAACAACATCAACAACCCAACAACAACAACCGATAATCCCCCTTCCCCAAGAACTCGAACAGACATTAAGCACACTCACATCTCACCGATCCGTCTTGGGTTATCTTCTTATTGCACGAGGCGGTATACATAGTGCTAGTATCATTCGCCACTCGGGTGTCGTATTCGAAGGCGAGAAAGGTAAAAAATACGCTGGCGTGATCGCTCGAATCGTGGATAATGTCCAGAGTGGACTTGAAGAGATAAATGCTGGAAGTGGCGCTCCTGGTGAGGAGTCTAGCGAGACGGTATGCGACCAAAGAATTTTAAGCGAGTCTCTCGGCTAATGGGCAAGTTGCACAGAATGATATAAAGTTTATGCGGATCCGAACGAAGCGGCACGAAATTATGATTTCTCCAGGTATGTATGTTACGCGGGCAGGTGGAATGGTTGGTATTGATGCGGCCGCTTATAGATGAACGGTACTTGTTAGCTGTCCTACACGACCCAACTGTAACGTAGACATGGCATGAGTCATCACGGGTATGATATTGAAAAAGGCCTAAGGGACAACAGGATGTAGGTAGAGACACAAAAAATAAAAGGAGAGGATCCTTCAAAAAAAGGTCACCGCGACATGGCAAAGGGGAGATGGAGAAGGTCGACATGTTCTGATTCCAAAGAGCAAGTGGTAATATGCCGGGAGGAACAGCTGGATATGGCGTAATACGTGTCTAGGCTTTAGAGAATTGTGCATCCGTGGTGTTTCTTCTTGCCGCCTCGGGTGAGGAGGGCAGCACGAGTGGCATATTGGAATACTTCGCGTACACCCTCCCCAGTCTTGGCTGAGCACTCGAGGTAATGTTTAGCTCCGATTTTCTGAGCAACGGCCATTCCCTAGCAACCGATAGTAAGAAGTGGTGCGAGTCATAATTGGGAAAACAACTCACCTCTTCTGGCGTCACGGGGCGCTGGCCAGTCTTCCTGAGCTCCTCAATCACTCGAGGGTCGCGCCGGAGGTCCTTCTTGCAGCCGACAAGGATGATAGGGAGGCCAGCACAAAAGTGCATTACCTCGGAGATCCACTGCGGGGGTGATCGGTCAGCAAAAACAAACAAGAGTGGGGATGAGACACAAACCTTCTCCTGGACGTTATCGAGGGAATCTGGCGAGTCTGTTGCGAAACAGATGAGGATGACATGAGAATCGGGGTAGCTGAGGGGGCGGAGACGGTCGTAGTCTTCCTGGCCGGCAGTATCCCATAGGGCGAGTTCGACGTGTTTGCCGTCCACCTCGACGTCGGCGACGTAGTTTTCGAAGACGGTGGGCACATAGACCTGGAGATGGGCGGGTCAGAGGCGTTAGAGATGCACAACAAGAGACGGACCTCTGGGAATGTACCCTTGGAAAAGACGATTAAGAGACAGGTCTGGAAGGACGGGGGTGAGCAGGACGTGGAGGACAGCGAGGAAGCTATGCGAACCTTTCCACAGGCACCGTCGCCGACGATGACGAGCTTTCTCCTGATTTCAGACATGATTAGTATTGGGCTGGGTGCAGTGCAGAGCTGGCGCCGTCCACATCACACCACCATTTAACTGTTGCATTATGTAAGCGTCTGTGCGTGCGAATTTCTATGCTGTGCTACCCAAAACGGATCCCGCCACAGCTTGCATATTCATTACTTTCCGTCCGGCTGCCCATCTCCCACACTTCCACCCCCGCGACGTCATACCCCCCGAATTCCCCCGTCGCTGGCATGTCGTCATACGAGAATGCTTCCCGCCGTCGCGGCCGACGGTAGTTGGTGTTGACCAGTGTGCAGTGCAGCTGTCACGCCATTAGATAATGTAGACACCAAATAATATAAACCTGCCTTGAGCGGGCGTGTCTCTGTAATATATCCTGCTGTCTTGAACGCATTGTGTATTATATCTACCAGTGGTCAATGAATAATTCTTCACATCCTCGTCCGGTGGCTTACCGCACACTTGCTTCAGTCGCGTCGTCTCGTCGCTCGGCTCTTTGACACCGAGATACAACACATTTGCAAAAATCTCACCCTCACGTTTCTCTGTTTTAAGAACCTCTGGCACCGTTTTAAATTCAACTTTGACAGAGTTACGCTCCTCGAGAATGGCGCGCAGTGCAGGACGCAGAGATTCAAGAAGCTCGAGCGCACTTGTGATATTTTTGGTCTCACCGTCGAGCGCCATCACGCCCAATGTCATATGCAACCGTCGTGGGTCGACCAGGATCGACTTATCCAGGCCGCGCACCAGCGCCGATCCATTTCGGTCAAATAAGGAATTTTGAAAGGCGGCAACCCTGTTCCGCAGCATCGGATGATTGTGCTATGCAAGTTCACAGTTGTCGTCGGCTGTGCTCAACGACGTCATGGACACACCAGAGGTAAAGCCAAAACTGGGGTGCATGATTAGCGCGCACAGCCCAGAGACGTTTCCCATATACGTACAATGTGTCGGCCTGGGCGGCACCGAGGCAGAGACTTGACGACGGGGAGGCATGTGCTTTGAGATGAGGCAGTGTCGGAGTGACATATTGAGAAAAACATTTTATTTAGACTTTCCATCCTGGGAACTACGCGCATCAGCAGACTATTGTGGGGTGCCCTTCTTTCTTAATTCCATGCCTAGCCTGAAGGGTAAGGCCAAGGCTGTCGTCCGCGACGACCCAGGAGGTTCCACAGCGGGCGTGGTTCTACCTCTCAACATCGCCGGCAGCGGCATATACGATGTGTACGCCCTTATTATTCCGTCTCTTTTGGGTATGTCCGACTGAACGAGTCAACACGCAGCGCGTACACTCTTCCAGTGAACATTGGTACCGATGGCACAACTTATTCGCTTCAGGTCGATACAGGCTCTTCGGATCTTGTGCGTTCATTCCTCGTCTTCTCTGATTACACCATCTGACCTCATTTGCTAGTGGGTAGTTTCTGCTTCGTGCTCGTCCTCTCTCTGTGGCCAGACAAAAGGCCACAACTATGACCCTTCAAATTCAAGACCAACTGGCGTGGATTTCGCCATTTCCTACCTCTCGGGAGAAGTTTCCGGTCCTATTGTATGGGACCAAGTCGCCGTCGGTGGTTACAGCATTGACAACCAAGCTTTCTGTACGTCCACCACACCCTTCTCAAATTCATTTTATTCTCATTTTAGCTTTACAGCTGCTGCTACTAGCGTCGCTAGCGAACCTCTCTCACCCGATTTTCAAGGCATCCTTGGCCTCGCGCTTCCTGCCAATTCCATCATCGCAGAACTAATCCCTCCCCAGATTAGCGATGCACCCGACGGCGCTGCATGGGCGTCCAATCTTTTCTCCATAACGCCAGTCGATGACGCTCCTTCTTCACGATTTCTCTCTTTAACTCTCGAAAGACCAGGCTCTACTCAAATTCCTTCGCTTCTTGGCATCGGCCAACACCCACCGCAGATAGTCGATGACCCCAGTCGTATCCAATATTCCACCGTCGTTAGCGATCCCACCGCGACCCTGTTCTGGAAAGCCAGTGTCCGGGGTATCACTGTCTACGTTGATGGAGAACCCAGAAGAGTTGATATTGGCCATTCTAACACCGGTGGTGCCTTTCCCATAGCGGTCATAGACTCCGGTGTTCCATTCATCCTCACATCATCAAAAGTTGCAAACGCGATATATGGCGCTATCGACGTTCATCCCGCTCAAGACGGCAGTTGTAAGTACCTTGTCGCTATTTCCGTTTTGTCAGTTGCTGATTCTATCTAAAGATTACGTACCTTGTCGCACGCCGCTCAACATGACCATCAATATTGACGACAGACCAGAAATTCCCCTTCACCCACTCGACCTTACTGCCGAACCTCCTCAAGACAACCGTGCCGAATTTTGCATTGGCCTTATTCAAGCTGCTGATGGTCAACTCGCCCATTCCAATTCGAATATCGGTGACATGATCCTGGGCGTTCCATTCATGCGCAACGTTTATACCGTCATGGCATATGCGCCTCCAGATTCGAAAGGGCTATTTTCGCCTGTCGACGCTGTCAATGATAAAAGGCAGCCTATAGATCCCCGTTTAGGTCTATTAAGCCTCACAGACCCTACAACGGCGCTTTCTGAATTTAATACTGTTCGCATCCTCAATCAACCTCTCGGTCCTAATGATCCATCGAATACGTCCAACTCTAAAGTGTCAGACCAAGGAGAAAAGCGACTTTCGGTCGGCATCATCGTTCTGATATCACTTCTCGGTTTCTTTGCTTTCTGTAGTCTGTTGTTCCTGATACGATGGCTGATATTCCGGAGAAGATATAAGAAGGAGCGGGATTTGGATCGTCAGGAAGAACTTGTTGGTGATAAACGTGCTTTGGCGTATCAATTGGCGGGGAGGAATTCAAGTGATTTGGGAGGTATGCCGAATGAAGATACCCTTCGAGCCATGCGATACGAGGCGTACAAGAAACAGGAACATGCGATGAGCTCTTCAAGAGTTCATAGTATGGTTGGTCAATGGGTAGATGAATTTGGGACCAAGGGGGAATATAATGATGAAACTCTGGTTGGGCCCTTGCCTGCTGGTGCTACTGCTCGATCTTCTCGGTCTTCACAAGTTTCTCGACATTCGAAATCGAATTCGTTACCGGAACTGCAACTTCCTCATCATCAACGGACACCGAGTGAATTACCTACTGAACACCAAAGAACGACGAGCATTGCTAGACCTCTATTGGGCGAGGAGGATCCGACCAGTACACACTCTAATCATGACCATCCATATCGTGACGGCGCTTTTTGACAAGAGAAAAAATAATCGTTCCTTTTTGTTGTTTTTGTTTGGTATACCCTTTTTCAAAGGTCGATTTTTTGGATTTATCGTTTGTGTTTATTGAAATTGCTTTCTTTATCCATCTCCGCTCTTTCTCTCTTTTTTTTTTTATCTACTCCGCTTGAAAGTGTGTTGTCGTTTATATACTAATTAGTTAAGGACAAGTATTGTAGAATCAATCATTATCAACTCGGACGTCATTCATTTAACAATATGATATCGTTGAATCATTCGCATGGTCTTCAAGTAAAGACAATTTGATTAAAGGGACTAGATACCTCATACTTTATCTAGAAAATCGATATTGGAACCTGCCATCTTCGAAGCATACAAATTACATGCTCTGCTGGGATACTACATACATGCCTGTTTTACGTTTTTCAAGCGTTAGGTTGTTCCCGAAAATTTCAATATCCAGCTGTATACTCCGTCCCTTCGATCAGTTTACGAGCAGCTGGAGATCGTGGTGTGATACGACAGTTATAAGGCCTCAGATGGAGGGAGTCGGCTTTCGTATAGATTTGTTGAAACTTGATAGGATCTCCATCAAGGTTGTATGGAAGTCCGAGGTCGAGCGTTGCCAAGACAGTAGCAATTGTTAACCAAACCTTGTTTAATACAGTAAATTCATCAGGTATTCTTCGAAACATGGGTAAGACGAGTTACCGTAGAGCTTGCCAGGTGTTGCCCGGGACATAACCTTTGTAGTAACGCTGAATCGAGTTCATGATTGCCAGAGACATAACAGTTACTCACCGTCTCCCAAAACCAAACGCCATAATGCGAGAATTATCGTCCAATTTACCATCTGGGGTCAAAAATCTCTCTGGAACAAACGAATCAGGGTCTTCGTATCTTTCTTTGTCGTGTGTCATGGCCCTAAAAAGAGGTTTGTCGTGAACGAACTATATGTATTTGCAGTTTTTGGCGGACATACCAGGCGTTTGGGTATATGATGCTACCTAAAATTTAAATTGAACAAATGAAATCATCACAATCGCGAACTGAAGGCCGGACCTTTGGGGATGAAGAAGCCTTTATAGAAATCGTCCGCCTCCGCAACATGTGGAACTGTCATGGGGAAGGGCGGAAGCCATCTTAATGTCTCTCGATAGACGGCTTCAACGTAAACAAGTGACTCTCGATCTTGAAACGTTGGTAAACGGTCGAGACCAATGATATGATCGATCTCCTCCTGCGCTTTATGTTGTTTCTCTGGATGAAGTGCCATGGCGAAGAAGAAGCATTCTAATACAGATAAAACCTTGGGAACGGATTGAATGTCAACGAATGCAAAAAAGGTGGATGACGTACAGTATCCGTTCCAGCTGGTAGACAAGATGGTCAGGTAGAGTTGCCGACGGTATTCAGGAGGGTACAAACCAGATAGTGCCGTTCCCGCTATCCCTTTCGCAGAGTCTTCTCCAATGACGTTAGCCTCCAACAATGATCTGACCAAGGACTCCCTCGTGTCTCCTTCACGCTATTCGAAACAATAAAGTAGCAGCAAAAGATTGCGGTAAATTATCACCCACCATACATTTCAGAACATGTTCAAATGGGACGTTGAGCATGTCTTTTGTGAGCTCCGTACATTCATCAACAACCTTGTGGAATCCAGTTCCCGGAAACCAACGGGGAAGATACCTTATGGCTGGAAACACGTTGAGCGCAGCTACGGAGGGATCCGTTCCATTCTCGATTAACGTTTGCACTGCACGCTCGACAACTTGGACGATGCGATCATTTTTGGGTTGAACGTCGTACCCGTACATGATGTCCAAAACGAGTGCCGCGCTGAGCCTAAAAGACGGAAATGAGTAACTTTATGCTTCAAGAATGTGACCTTACGTTTTATAATGAGCTGCAAAGTCAGCGGGGTCGTTCAATAATTGACGTAGCATTTCATGGACTTTGTCGTATTGAGTCGGTTGGTACCGATCCACAGATTCGCGTTTGAAGGCTTGTTGAAATACTCGGCGTTCTTTCCTCCATCTATCGTTGTTGGACATCAAACCAGTGTTGAAAGTCCAGCCGCACCTGTAGCATATATGTGAGATGTGTCAAATGCCGAGACAAAAATTTACTCACATCTCAATGAGAGGAATACGGGGACGATCGCTGTATACTCCTGCTCTTTTCTCTAGCAATTCAATTGCGTCCTCGAACGAGTTGAGAATGTATATTCTTGTTCCTGGTACTTTGAGGCTAAGGATCTTGCCTATGTCGGGCAAAGATATTCAACATTATAGAATGATAGGGCCGTAGAGAGCGACACAAATGAAGACATACTTTTATACAACCTCTCCCATTTCATATAAAGGTACCATGGCTCCGATGTCACCATATCAAGGATGTTGCCAATAAAAGGATATGGTTTTGGTCCAGGTGGGTACACCGCCCGATATCTGTTTCGAAGTGTGGCAAGACAGGCAAAGCATAATAGTGAAGCAGCAACGGAAAATAGCCAGTAAACCATCACGTTTACTTGAGAGGGCGAATTGCGGAAGCTGTGGTCAAATGATGCAAAGAAATCTCTGCCGCTTAAATCGAAGCCTAGTGTCCGCGCTCAAAGCAACGAGGTTTGTGATGAGCGCCATGGAAGAATAAAGATCCCAAGAAACACGGGGGCGTTTTTAATATGTTCTCGCTCTAACCCAATTAGGTTAAGCTCGTAGAACTGGCAGCTCCTTCCTGATGCTTACCAGGCTGACAACAAACGTCGTACTGCCAATAGCGTAAGTTCAAACTGTAAGCATACCAAGTAAACAAGCAACTAGCTCGACAACGTGAGCCTTCAAGTTAAGTCGAGACCGAAGCCGGCGGGATGAACGACGCCATTGAAGGTGGATGCAGCAGAAATCCTGGAGTATTCTTAGCAGTCATAGTATTATCTCAGTCACTTGGTACTATTCATCAACGTCGCCTTCATCAACAATGTCACCCTCCTGAGCTATATTTAATGCGATTGAATTGCGCCAATGAGGTGCTTCTTTCATATATATCGGTCGACTGACGTTTCAAACCCAAGCCTAGTAGAAAGAAGTGATTAAACTCACCGTTTAGATCAGACCTGAAGCTTCTGAAGAATGGTGCCCGCTGGATACCACATGTCCTAGAGATTTGAGATGAGACTTGGATGCCTGGTCAACTAGGTTATATTATCGTTGTTTTCGCATCTCGGACCTCCTTACTTTACCATTTCCCAACGACATCGTCAGCCGAGGGGTCTCGATAATGATTGTTCGATAAAACGATCGTCTTGACCGAACAAGTAAGTCATTTCTTGTGCAGCAGGTGAAGCAGATTGTCCGAAACAGTTCAAGTCAGCACTAATTTGTCAACCATAGCTAATAGTTGTCATTTCATAGTGACAGACAAACCCCGCTGAACTTGTAAGTACCATACCTACCTTTAGGGGTCACCTAAGAGTGTTTTGCGCTTGTTCACTCGAACGTATGATTACTCTGCGGAAGCTTCCCTTATTTTATTGTTCGACTCCACGTTGCTAGTAACTTACTTTATTATTATAGGGTTATAATGGGAATCCAACGCAAATCACTGTCTTATTGTTGATGAATTGCGCATGAGCTCCGGAGGCAATCTCGGCACTGACGCTCGAATGAATACCCTCCAAAACATTTCAATACGAAAGAGAGCGTATTGATAGAGCCTAGAGCAAAAACGCGCATCGCAGGTTCGCCAAATCACTGCACCATCTGGTAATGTCACGTCGTTCCTGAGTCGTCATTTCTCCGAATTCGACAGTAAGTAAAATCTTCTCCCTTCGACACACACCCTGAGCACGCATCTGTGACAAAGCGGAAAGCAAACAGCCACACGTTTGGCGACACAGATCCACGCGAGCTGACAGCAGACTCAAATCTTTCTACAGGAGCAGCAGTAAGATCGGCGGAAGAAGCTGTAGGCGTGGAAAATGGGCTTGAAATGGCACAAATTCTTGAATGCGGCGTTTCGAAGATGGCACGGTTGGTTTTACGCAAAGGCAGTCGTAGATTGGTTGAGCAGTACATCTTCGTGACGATGTACAAGATTGCCTGGAACTTGGCACGCGAGGAGACAACCTCGTTAAAATTGCGGCTTTGTGGCGAAAGAATATACACGTTGACGTTCACATCTACGGATACATGGGAAGGACTGTGTCATAATCGATGAGGTGAAGGTACTTACAAGTAATACTACAGTAGGCGGCAATTATGCCAAGTCTAGGAAGCGAAACATCTATTTCGTCCTCTGCGAACAATCGCCAGCTGTCGGCTATCACAGCTTTTCTTTTCAACGTATTGTTACCGACGGATAAACGCCTGGAGTGTACCAGAGGAGAGTATTCTCGACTTGGTCCAACAGATGGACAGACGATGCTGGCGATAGACGCATTGCAAATTGCAGCAATTCGGCGATCGGATTGTACCCGTGTCGAAATAGCCTACTCCGAAATCCTCTTTAGTTTCATAAAATGCACGGGCCAAAAGTAACGTACCATTGCATCTTACTTTGTTCAATTGGCTTTACCGCAATTACCGCTAAGAAATAGTCGCCCAACAAAAACGTGGGGAGGTAAAGTTTTATTTGAATACTCCTCAAAGAGCTTCTTATGAAAATGTACCGGCACACCAAAGCACCCCGATAAATTGTTCATTCCTGTGGATGGCATGTACGCTGGATTATTTGCCAGACGTTCATGATAAGACTGAGTGGATTAGTAATGGTCCAGAATTTGCATTTGGAGGTTAGTTGAACTCGGCGGTCTTTTTTCCACGTAGTGTTGCTAGTCACCAAACCCGTATTGAAAGTCCAGCCGAACCTAGATCGTATACGTGAGATATGTTGCAAGCAGGAAGGTACAATTTACTCACATCCCAGTGAGAGGAATACATGGACGATCACTGGCTGCCTCCTCTCTTAACGTCATCGTGAATGCGAAAAGGACCCTGGAGAATTCTTGGCGCCTATCAATTTTTGTATTCGCGAACGGTAGTCTTCATGACACTGACAGCAGGACCACCCTCCTGAGCCACGACGTGACAGAATCATTACCCCTCTTTTCTTCCCAATATAGTTACTGGGATGTCTCTTGGCGACGGACACTTGAAGGAAGTGCTTAAACCCGTCATCAAGACCCGAAGAATGATGTCCACTAAATGCCACATGACCCTGGAGAGGAAGCGTACGTGGGATTTGCGATAAGACCTTCGACTATAAGTTAACCATGGTCCTATTAACAGGACATCCCTGGCCACATACCTGAATCCCCCTTAATTGCGATTTTCCCGCTTGACGAGTTTTATAATGACGGTTGAGGCAATGTCAAATGTCGATAAAGTCTTCTTTGACTATGTTACTGCAGAAGAAGTCGAGGATGCAGCAAAACACGAGCAACAAGGTGCGCAACAAACGTACCAACGGAATCATCTTGACCGAACAGTTGGACTCCATGATTCAGTGTTTCCAGCAGGTGAAGCTGATACTCCGGAACAGTTCAGGTCAGCTCCATTTTTCAACCGTAACTCAGCTGGGCGAGCTCACCATCCCCACAGATATCGTTTCGCCCATGCCAGTCATCTCTTCCTCGGTGCCTTCGTCCCAATTATTTCGCGGTCTGGGCACCCTAGGGGTCGAAAGCTCATCGGACATGTATGTGGGACACAATCCGCGCTTGACGATTACACGAAGGAGTCTATGTCAATTCATACACCGTACTCCCCCTCGATTTGCGTCCATTCTGTGTGTCTGGTGGAATCGTTCCGAAGCAAGGGTATTGGATCCCGGATGATGCGAGAGTATTTTTCGAGGGTTCAATGGTATCGCTTCACTCAGGACGTATCGAGACGAAAGCCGAAGAGGATTCTATTGTTGTGCCATGATGAGAAGAAGCGTTTCTATGAGAAACTCGGCTTCGTGTGTAAGGGAAAAAGTGGTGTCGTGTATGGCGCTGGAGTGTGGTACGAGATGCATTTTGATTTAGATCAGAATTGAGTGTGTATGTATTTTACGCGGCACTTACTGTATTCTATCTTCTATCTGCTTTCTGTATGGGAATTCCTGTCTTAGGACTCTAGCCGGCAACTGTGGCTTGTGAAAATTCATGTAGCCGATCTCGATGACTTGACTTTCGAAACGTCTGTAAGATTCATAGTGGTTTTTCACCTGGTGCTATCGAACTGAAAAAGTCTTGTCTATTATGGTGGGAATTGTTGAATTATGAGATACTAGACTGATGTCGTGAGCGGAGATATGTATACAAATAAGCATGTACCATACCTGTGCCTTATATACTACCGTACCACCACCAAGTCAACCTGTGCTTCCTCAAAGCAAACGTAATTTACTAGTGACTTGGTTGACCAACCGAGTAGGCCCTGTAAATCGATTCAAGCCTCAACAAAGAATCAATAGTAACGAGACAGCTTACCAGCTATACCCAAAACCGTGCGAGAACCAGCCGCAATCTGTGTCCTTCCGCTAACAAAAGTCATTTTTCGAGCAGTTTTCAAAAGCACTGTGTCAAGTACTCACGCATCTCGGATAGAACGAGCACATAACCTCAAATTTTTCGCTTTCGCTTGCAATTCTAGGAGCTCATCTTCACTCGAACATCGAAGCGCAACTTTGGTTTGACTAGTTGGGATTCACCGAATGAGAAGACGCTATCATGACAATTGAGTCAAAGGACGTACCCGGCTCGCTCCCATTGGCGTAGAAGCTAACTGAAAAGATAAACGTCCATGGCGCTCGACGCGTGAAAGGGACACTTACGACGGGATTATCGACTTGTAGGGTTTGGTAACAGGCTAACGTCGCATGGCTGTTGAACATTCAACCAAAGGGATAGCTGAGTAGGTGGATGGTCTTACGAGCACCTGTGAACATTGGTTAGACGTGGCTTGAATGGATGAGTATACAGAATACGAGCATACTGAGCAGCAATCTTTCCTGTACGCATTCCAAGATCTGTCCTCACGACTAGCACCTTGCGCAGAATCCCACCAGTCTAATAAAGTTCCAATGAGGAAGGGATCGGCTTACCATTTTGCAATCATCGTCGGGTGACAGTTCGGGATTCACGTTCAAAACCCTTCTAAAGTCGCGAGCATAGGTTGCGCCGGCAAAGAATCCGATACTCAATGATGCTATGAGAGCAGTCGCATACCACAAAGAATCTAACAGGTCCTTGAATTCGTCAGACGCGTCTGTAAGTAGAATTACCGCACGTACCATCCGGGATTCCACCCATGTGGTGGTTGTGAAAGGCAAGCTAAGCAGAATCACGTGGAAAACGGTATGCGATTATGAGCAGAAAAGAAAACCATGATACAAGATACGCCTAGATTACAGCCATATATACAAAGCAAATCCTATGTTACATAGGCCTTTCGCGTCTTCATCTCCAATAATCCCCCTTTTGCCCTTGTTAATCCCTGGAAGATTACCTCGTCACACAAAAAGTCAATCCATAATATACCGTTCTCTCTCCCACTATTCAACAGTGTCACTCGTCTATCATACGCCAGTGCTATCTCGTCTCGATTCGCATGCGTGAGCGCTTCATTCCAATAATGCCTTGGTAGTATCGGTTGCATAAGTTGAGCATGAATCTCCCCAAGAACATCGGCAACAGTGATATTATCGGGATCGGAATGGATGTCGATATACCAAGGAAGGCGAGGATGGAATACCCGAAGGTAGTTTGTAGCGGGTGTGACGGCAAATTGACTAAGTTCGATTGTACTCAACGGATTTCGAAACTCTCCCTGGTTAACATGCTTGATCAGAGTCAATTGGTGGAGCGGGTCAAATCGGAGGTCATGGGAGAATAGAGGATGGCTGGGATTATATTCCATCAACGAACTCGGGCGTCGTTTTGTAGAGTCTGTATATTCTGCAACTCAAAAGTCAGTGTATACAAGTGATCGAACAAAGTCGCCACACACCTGCTACATCTGACTGGTATTTTGATGAATGTAGACCCGGAATAGAAGATAGAAATGACGCTCGAGGATTGTAATTAGCCCTCCAATCCTTCGGCCTCTTGGCCAAGTTTGCAGAGCCCAAGGTATCCGGTAAACGGTGAGATGGTATGGGTGTACGGGATGGGGTATGTGACCTTTTGTAATCAGCGCCTGCAGACTTAGATCGCGAGAGCTCCCAGGGTCTGTCCGCAGGTGTCATATAGGGAGGGGCAGCTGTTAATTGCTCTGAAGTAGAGCGTATCATGCCGTTCCACGGGTTGCTGGGATCGGGGGAGCCAGGAAGTTGGTTTCCAGCTCCAAAAAATCCGGGTGATACGGGCTGGCCAAAAGCAGAATTCGTGGGTCGAGCGGGTGTATTCGAAGCCCAAGGTGGAGACTTGGGGGGATCAGCCCATGCATGGCCCGGCGTTGCGTTAGACTGGCCAGTGTTGTACGGCGATGGTGCGCCCCATGAATGTGAGTGAGAATGTGGGTGTGGGTAGTGCGAGTAGGAAGCTGTTGCAGGAGAGGCCGACCACGTTGGAGGTGCAGAGAGCGGAGGAGAGTCGTATGTTGAGGACCAGGGACTCAGCGGAGGCATTGCTCCCTGGTGTGTATAGTAAAATTCATCGGAGTTGTGCATGGATGAGCATCCTGTTGTGAATTGTATTTGTACCCTTGCCCTCTAGCGCCCTCCAACGGCACTTGCCGTCTCGCCGCCCGGATACCAAAAGGGGTCATCGAAGCCTTCATCGTCCGCCTCTTTCGCGAGAAGAATAGAGATGGGTTCGTCAAAGACCAGCCAGAGCATATCACCAGTTGATGAAGGAGTTGCAACTGTTACCAACATTTCCCTTATCTGATCCCTTATCTAATCTCGCAGTCCATCCGCAGTCCGTAGTCTTGCAATCTTTTATCTCTGTCCAGTTATCTTTCATCTCTCTTACAACCAACGTGAAACGACTGATCTATCTTTCTTCTCCGCAGTACCTTTACCACAGTATAAGTAGAATACTGTCTTTGTATTTCTCTCTAGTTTGGAATTAACTGTTCAGTCTGTTCTTGCCTTACGAGCTTTCGCTCATACAAGGAACCTCCTTCTTCCGGTTAACAAAATTCCAAACTCATTCTATCCAGGATCAGTTCAAAACCAAGTCTGTACAGACATCTTCGAATTGTTCCTATCCTCGAGAAATCAGTACTATCTGAAAACTCTCCCTAGCATTATTGTGGCTGAGAGTGCCATAGGCACTCGAAGCCCCAATGTCGTTTTGTTTGGGAACTACCTGGCGTCCGTGTAGCGGCGCGATAAAAGCGCCCGAAAAATGCGATTCTAACGCACCTAAAAGCGTTGCGAGGCGACGAGCGGTTGAATTTATATTGAATTGTCTTTATTTTTCGTCGAGATGGGGCTTCAGGAAGGGCTTTCGGAAATTGCCGAAAGCCCCGTTTGTCAGCGGTGAGGCCCCGGGCATTTGCCGAAAGCCCCATTTGTCAGCGAGAAGGGGCCTCAAATCTCGATCTTCGCCATTTATGGCAATTCCCAGCTTCCTCTTTCGGACAGGGCTTCAGAAAGCTTTGCACAGCCACCCCGGGGCTTCAAGGGGCTCCGTTCTCACGCCCACAAAAGGCTGACTACTGCCTATGACATAAGACGAAAAAAACCCCAGAAATAGTAACAAATTAGAAAATATTCGTGTGAACATTTCTTATGAAGGAACCATGTTCATTGTATGTGTCGTTGTTGTGATATAAGGAAAACAACATATGGAGTGATATCACCGATTTCTGGAAAAAACATACGTGTGAAAGTACGAGAATAATTGTGTAAAAATAATGACAAATACAAGAAAAATTCGAAATATATTTTTGAAGTGACAACTATGGTCGTCACTTGCCTGGTCACAGAGATATAAGCAAAATGACATATGAAGGATTATCACTGATTTCTGAAAAAACATATGGAGGAACATGACCAATAAATTGCGCAAAAATAATGACAAATAGGAGAAAATTCAGGAATATATTTCGTATGTGGGAACTATGATGATCACATGTGTTGTTGTAGAGATATAAGCAAAACAACATATGCTTTGATATCACCGATTTCTGAAAAAACATACTGAAGAAGGTGATGGGAAAATTCTGGAAAAATAATGACAAATAGGAGAAAATTCGGGAGCATATTTTAGAAGTGAGGATCATTGTCTTTAGTTGCGCGATTGATGACATATATGAAAAACAACATATGAAATGATAACACTGATTTCTGAAAAAACATATGGTAGAAATTGACCATAAAATTACGTAAAAATAATGATAAATGGGACAAAATTCAGAGAAGCCTGAAACTGCTACTTTTGTAGTGATAAGACTAATCCTGCATGAGTTATTTAGTTATTTAGTCATTTATGTAGGAAGAGGGTTAGGGGCGGAGGAGAAACTACGAGCGAAGCGAGTAGTTTCGACGACGGGGCACAAGGGCTGGGAGGGGGGACCTCCGAGCCTGCCCTTTCGTCTTTAAAGACTCGTCAGGTGCCATACGTCATAAGGGCCAAGACCTCGGACATCGAGCATCTGACAAGTCGATCAGACTACTCGCCTCGCTTCCAAAGAACGAGGTACAATACATAAATAACTACCAATATAAAGAGTGGATGAAGGACCGGAATAGATAGAACTCACCTGGCTCCGGCACGAGGTGCGCTGTCTTCCCAGGGAAGACAGAACGCGTGAATTCTAAAGATAGTTATCTTATCATATGACATAGATAAGCGCGCACCTTAATATAGCGAGTTGGCGCCGACACGTGACCTGTGGGAAAAACACCCCTTCCCAACCTGAGAACCCAGAGCGTGAGAAACACGGTTAGGTCCGTTAGCGGTTAGGGGTTAGGGGTACACACGTGGTTAGTATGTTGTTAATCCAGTGTCGGATATATTAAGGCTTACCGCGAAAGTGTATTGCAATGTCCGTCTAAACGGATTAGAGCACTCGCAAGGTAATAAACTAGACGACTTTAATTACAAAGTAACTAAACATAAGAAAATCCCCGTCCCCAGCTGCACGCGGTTGCATAAGAGGCGTATGATTGGTTGCGTTCATCACTAAAGACGAAACTCCATCCAAACAAGAGTTACTGTCCAGCACCCGGAACTAGCACCGATAACGAATTACAGGACATAAGTCCCCACGTCACCGGGTAGATTTACCTAGGGTTTACCCGGCTTCACCCAGGTAGGACAGAATAACGCTAAAGGACGGCAGAGCCTATCAATCAGCCCGTTAAAGAAATCTAATAGCCGGCAAACCAGAACCGCGGAAAGACACGGCTTAGATTTCTATTACAGGAATGTATTCAAATGTTTAGCCACATGTCCAAGGTAGTTTGATGGGATGGATCCCGGTCGACGTCATCTTTACGATGAAGGACCTTCACTACTTGGCGGTCGTGACGCATCAAGACAGATTTGCGCCATGCGGCGGCAAGATCTATGATTTCCGTAGTCCTCTTTTTAGACACTAGGAATCGGCGATCGAGAAGTCCGAGTTTGTCAAGTCTATAGAATTGGCCATACGCACCTTCCCCTACCATACTAGGATGATACTCCGAGCCCGGAGGCAGAGCACCACCGTTTTGGCGGAGGTTAGATAGTACGACGTTCCTAAACTTGGTCTTCGACACGGCCGGATGTAGATCTTTGATCGTATCGGCTCGGCCGAAGGTCGAGACGCGAAGCGCCTCCAACCACCCGTTCTTCATCTGTTCTTCTAGTTTTCGAACGTTAAAAAAGTCCCAGGATATGTTATATTCGCTTTTCAGCACAAGCACGTCAGCCCGTGGCGGCGAGTTCTCTCGTAATCTCGTATCCCACCGTGTTTGGTAATTTTGTTTTAACCAAGAGGCGATTAACATAGGAGGATAGCCACGTGCGATGTAAATGTCCGCAACTTCTTTACACGCATCCGCAAAATCGTCAAATTGCGAGCTAAGCGTAGCCATCCGGCTCAGCTCACCGATGAATGTGCCTTTTTTGACATACAAAGGGTGAGAACTGATCCAGGGTATCCGTTCAAAGTGGTTCAGCGGTTTCCGGTACGGCTTCCATTGAAGTCGCTTACTCTTATCGAAGTAAAGTGTCATATCCAGAAACGGCATAAATTGGTTAGACGCCGACCACGTTAGTGTACAGTCTGTGAATGTAACGCCCTCTCTAAGTAGATTAATAGCGTTGGTTTCGCTTGTAGCATAGACCAATGCAAGGACGTCATCAATGTAGCGTCCGTAGAACGCCACATCGGGAGATTGTAATACTTCAGATCTTAATTCGTGCCAAACCCCATAAAGGTTTGCCAAATCGGGGCTACTAGCTACCCCCATGGCTAGGCCACGTTTCTGTTTAAAGTATTTCCCGTCAAACTGACATAATAGATTATCGTCCGCTGCTGATAGACATTCCCTAAACAGGTGTAAATATTCACCCGCTTTATCTATGCTAATGTTTTCCTGTAAACTAAACCAGTGAGCGAGAGCGGCTAAAGCACAATCATGTGCGAGCGGTACATTCACATTGGGATAGAAGGCGACGACGTCACCGGAAACAATATATAAGCGTTTCAGCACTCCGTTATCTAACTTTACGTACGGAAGCGATAATTTGTTAAGTTTTAGACTAAGATCTTTTGTTCCGTGTATAACGTACGGAGCCGATTCAATCACCGGCCTTAACATTTTTGATACAAACTTCCCTGCAGGTCCTTGAACTACTGAGTGGCACGGTATAATTGGCCTAGCAGCCGTCGGCGTCTTGTGTATTTTTGGTATCACATAGAACCTTGGGATATGACGTAAGAGATCATCTTCGTCTTCCGACAGCTGACTCATAAAATAGTCGGGAAGTTGTGGTTGGACATCCTTAACGGACGCCCATTGACTTAATTCAGTCATTACTCTAATTTTCTGACGTAAGATGGAAAGAACATCTTGTATGTCAAGCTCAACGTAATCTAGTTCAGAGTTGAGGAGCGAGTAAGTTTTATCTACGATCCAGGAACGCGGGGCAACAGCGCAACCTAAGTTTTTATCTGTGGCTAAGACGACAAGCTCGTGAGACGTCAAATAGCTCTTGAGCACGGAGACCGGGGGCGAAGGCGTTCTAATAATAGAGGACCCGCCAGTCTGGACATCAGTAGGTATCTGAGAGACCATCGAAACGATAGCCCTACCACCACATTTGATGCCGTGCTCGAATGCCCAATCTAAAGGTCCGCATCGCTTACGCGATATAGGCCGGACATAATAGTCTGGATCGAAGTCGTCTTCTACACCATCTTGTGCCTGGGCTTTCCAAAAACAGGACCAGCGGAGACGATCGACGAAATCGTCCCAGGCTTTCCAGATTAAATCTGTATTAAACTTAGTGGGGAGCATATATTTAAATCCCACACTTAGATGGAGTCCAATTTCACGCGGCAGAGAACATTCTATTTCATGTATTGTAGCTCGGTAACGCAAAGACTCTAAAACTACAATAGGAGTCCGAGCTACAATATAACGCTGTGCGACGTGTAAGGGAACCGTGAGTAACCAGTCCGGATAAGTGAGAGGATGATCCCACCTGAAAGACGACTCGTCGTCGCGTAGCGATGACGCAGGCGAACTTACCGTTAATTCGCCTTGCCTTTCCCCTTTGAATCTTTCTTCTGATTCTTCGATTGAGATTCGTCGCCTTGCCGTCCCTTGGCTCTCCTCGCGACTCGTCCCTTCCCGGCTGCGTTTCCGCGTTGCTTCGGCTTCGACCCGGAGGCCTCCGCTTTCGCTTGCTGTCCAGCAGGCTTTCCCGGTTTCTAGAGCAATCCAATAGTCGACCATTAGTAAAACGTTGACGCGGTGATTAGGAGAATCTCCGCTTACCTTGGCCTTGGATTTGCCCTTTTTGTCAGACAATAGCTGGGCTACCCTCTTGTCGACCGCTGATTGGATCGCCTTCGAAGTGATGTGTTCATCCACATCCATCATAGCACTGTCTTTCAAATTCCGTTTCTTTTCCGCTTTAGTTTCTTCAGCAAGAAGCGCGTCGTCAACAATAGCGAGCGCGCGAGTGATGATAGCGGGGACATCGGCGACGAAAGCCGAATATTCCGAGACGACGGAGTCGTCTTGTTCCCACCCCTGGAAAGTACTTCGCCCATGAGTTTCCTCAGTAGGCGGGCCGAAAATAGCCTTCTTGGCATCGCGATGGACGCTGTCAAAGCGTCCATTGAGTCTCTCTAACAGCGAAAGAAACGCTGGAGAGGCCCCATTAGCATCGTTGGGGTCTGCCAAGGCAATACTCTGCCGCAAAAAATTGACCTCCTCAGTCTTCAACTGGATCGCATGCGTGAGCAATTGATCCTGGAACGTCGAGACCGAGGCATCGAACGCATTGGGAACGTCCGGGTTTGCGACAATGAAGGACTTCACGTATTGAACGGTCGGTACCTTCATTCTAAGAGGTGGGGGCGTGATGTGGTTTGCTTTATCCGTCACAAGACGGGCAAGCTGCTTCTCGGAGGAGGCGAGTTGACGACGAGCCTTCATAGACTCGATGATCGCGTCGCGCATAATCTCACGATAAGCGCCAGGCACGCATGCCAAAAGTTCGGACGGCATCGTTGCAGCCTGTAAAGGCGCTAGCCGACTCGAACGGATCGTCTCTGCATCGATGGTAAGGGTACCATCGGTGACGTTGAGGGCGCTGATAGCACGGGCAATGCCCAATGCAGTCGCAGCCGAGGGAGACGCTGCCCTAGCGCGAGATGAACTCGCAGCCGAGGGGCGGGAGCCACGGGCGGGCTGAGGACGGGGGTCGGTGGGGGGGTTAGGGGGTTAGGGGGTTAGGGTGATGATGAGTGTGTTAGAATGGTGTGTCAAACAAAAAGACGCAAAATTCTGGGGGACCACCCACAGAACTTTTCGTCTTATATGTAAGACTCATCAGGCGCTCGAAGCAGAGTTTGACACGTACCTTGGTCTGACAGAACCCTAAGAGAAGGGTAAACTGTCATCTTTGACAGCTGTCAGCTGTCAACACGGAGTTTGACAGATGGCATCTGTCAAACTAAGAATAGACTTACCTGGGGTTACCTGGGGTAACCTGTCACGTGCTTGATTACGTAACTGCGAGTTGATCCGAAGTGGCTGTGCTTCCTAAAATAGAACAGAGCGAGAAAAAATAGGTCCAGACCCGTGTCCGTGCCCGCAGGGCAACCCGTTAGGGTTAGGACTTAGGGTTAGGACCTATTTTTTAGAGGATACATGTGGTTAGTATGCTGACCCCTCTCGATTAGGAATTCGAATCGACGTACCGCCGAGTAAATCTATGACCAATATCGAAGACGAACTTTAGGTAAGTCGACGATCCGCCACAGGGTGAAACAACAAGATAACTTAATACCAGGTTGGTCGAAACACGAGAAATCGTGTAAGACACGAAAACAACAACACTACACAAGGCAGCTCTAGTTGTTCCGGAAGCAAGGTTCCTAGTCAGTGTTACCGTACGACCTCACTATTGGTTCTCAGCCCTACTAAGACACCGAGTACTAGGACAGGCCTTTCCCTATTCCCCGAAGGTTTCAGTATATGACCAGCCGTTCTCCGGGCCGTTCGGGTAGATCCCCTCAGAGCGCACGGGGGTGTATCTGACACATAGGTATGAATACAAATGCCGGACAACTCTCGAGGTCCGTAAGAGTACAACTATACTATCTACGGGTTGGTGTTATAATTTCGACTAAAAATAGAGGTTTTTCATGGTCGGCAAGGCCTCCCTCTTATTCGTCTTTCGTCTACCAAGTCCGTATGGTCGCGGGATCACATAGTTCTAAGCGGACGAGAATGCGGCACGTATAGACACACCCCCGAAGGGCTCGTTTTCCTACGAGAGCAGAGCAGCGTCATAGGTACGCGGGAGGTTATGGCCTCCCTCAGATATGCTAGGAATCGTAAAGAACACAAATAGTAGCATTCCAAAGCGTCCTTCACGAGAATACCGGGCAGCGATTAGAGGTTTTACAGGGGTCGAACTAGTCTCCCTCCTACCATCCGTGCTTCCGTTTCTACGTGAAGTCGGCGACTACGCTTTGTTACTACAAAGGTAGTGCTTCCGTCATTTCCACATCAAACGGATCCCAGTCGCGAACGACTCCTGGGGGCGACGGTTGAGTAAAGTGCGGTGCGAGTACACTCCGTACTTGACGTATGGAGTTAGCCTCATTTCCCGCCTCGGTTGCGTCCGTTATTTCAAGAACGTTGTGTTTCCACATAGTAGTTAAGTCGAATAGATTCTTAGTACGTTTTTTAGAAACTATGACTTTTTTACCGAGAAGCGAAGTCTTATCTAATCTAACGTACGGACCAGCGTTACCGTTGCCGCCGAAGAACGAGTGAACCTCAAAGAGATCACCGTCACGACGGTCGGCGTTGGAATACCGGGGTACTAGACTAGTTTCTGGAAAACGAAGAGTATTATCAAACTTTTCGTCTCCAATGGAAAAGTGCTCTAGAGCACTGTACCATCCTTGCTTCATACGTTCTTCAAGTTGGTGAGCGTTAATGTAGTCCCAAGCCGGGTTATACTCGCTTTTAAGCACAAGCACTTCAGCCCGTGCCACCGGTTCTTCTCTAAGTCGAGATGCCCAGCGTGCTTTGTAGTTTTGTTTAAACCACGAGTTTATAACACCAGGAGGATAGCCTCTAGCAATGTAGATGCAAGCTACTTCTTTGCACGACTCCACGAATGTGGGGAAAGTGCTGCTAAGAGTAGCCATCCTCGATAATTCGCCCAGAAAAGTCCCCCGTTTAACGTACGTGGGGTGGGCAGATATCCAAGGGATACGCTCGAAATGGTTAAGCGGTTTCCTGTAAGGTTTCCATTGAAGCCTGTCTTCTGAATCGAAGTAGACAATCAAGTCCAGGAAAATCATATGTGAGCTGGAGCTCGACCATTCCAATGTGCAACCATCAAAGACTAATTCATTCATGAATTCTTTCGCATGTTCTGCCGTTTCGGCGTATACAAGTGCGAAAGTGTCATCGATGTAACGGGTATAAAATCCCATATGTATACTATTCATCTTATCCCATTTACTTTCAAAGTAATGGCCAAACAGGTTAGCTAAGTCGGGGCTACTCGCGACACCCATAGCTA
>NW_006267356.1:0-24809 GCF_000300575.1 Agaricus bisporus var. bisporus H97
ATTCGTAACTGCGCCTCCCACCTTAGTGCTATTTACGTAAAGAGGTGCGCCTTGCTCTCATCGTGTTTTATTTTTGTCTTGAAATTAACCTTGCATTTTTTTTCGTAGTTACTAGAAGCGATGGTTGAACGTCCACCTCCTCGTCCTATTCTTGATGATTTCGGAATGGAATCGATATTGGGTCAAGGAGCTAATGTGGATCTTGTTGATCCGTTTAGTGTTGCGCCGGGATCGCCGGCTTTGCATTCGGTGGGGGGAACTCCGACGTCGTTTAATCATGCGCATGCGGGGATGCATAGTCCTACTACTTCTACTACTACGATGGATCAAGGGCAAGGGCAGAAATCGCCTTTGGGGACGTCGACGAGACCGTATGTGCCGAGGAGAAGTTCGAATTCGATTATGGGGGTGATGGCGTCGCCTGCGTTGAGTGGGAGCAACAACAATAACGATAACGATAACAACAATAATGGCATTCAAGCATCATCGTCGTCGTCGTCGTCGTCGTCAACATTAGCTGCTCCTGTGATGAGTAGTGGTGAATCACCGAATTTGTTGTCGCAGGTACCGACGTTTGTGAAACGGAAGAAATCGACGGATGGGGATTATTTTTCTTCTGCTACGTGAGGGGGAAGGGAAGAGGAGAGGAGAGGAGAGAAGGGAGGGGAAAAAATTGGTTTTTTTTGGTGATATAGGTATGGATATATACATATATATATTGTTGTTGTTGGGAGAATATACGAATCTTTTTTGTTTTTTTTTTTGGTGGATGGATGGGAATGGGATGATGAGCGGTATGATGAATTCCCTGTAAGCGTTTCTTCGCGTGCTTGATCTGAATGGCGACTTTCATTCTCTTTGGGAGCGCGATAATAGGGATAATATAAGGAAAAGGTGGTAGAGTAAAGAAATATATTCATCTGCGCCGGAAAACGAAAATAAAAGAAACATTCGATTTCGAGGCATTAGTGCAACGATGGGTTAGATTGGAGCGAAGAATGTGTAGCCATTATGGGTCAAATCTTGCCATTGTATACAGCCTAATGAAAGCGAGATAATGAAGAGAAACATGCGCCGAGTGATCCTAATTAAGCAAAGTGATGCAACACAAGAACGGGGAAGTACGCGCCCTCCCGAGGAAGGATTAAAACGAGCTCGTTCAATACTGAGAAATTATGTCGTGAGTAACACGAATAGTAGTAAAGGATGGGCTAGATCGAGAACTTACGGCCGTCCATTCATCGTGAGGATGGGTATCTACCATACAACCAAAGCTAACCTTGTCTTTATCCAGTGGTGCGCCCTGCTTTCGAAAGAATTTCAACAGCATTTGGAGCTGAGCCCTATCAGTTTCCCTCTCCTGGAAAATACTGGCGTTGTAGTCGGGGTCGTTTGGATTAGTGTCATCCTGGCTGGTATATTCGAACCATCGAAAAGGGATAAAGGCACCGAAGGCATTCTCGCCAAGCCATTCGTCTTCAGAGAAATGAGGACAAATATTTTTTGTAAAAAAAAGGGTGGGGAGGTGAACTAAAGACGAAACGTACATCGAATTTTCGGCAACTTCGCTTGGACTGACCTCCGAAGTGTATACTTCCACTCTAAGTAATATGACCAATAAACAGAATGCATGCGTATCCCGGTAAGATCTTGTCCAGGTTGCAGAAGACACTCTTCAGGGATGGCAAGTGTGGGGACCCACTGGCACCAAGTTTCGTACGGAATTCGATAGCCAATAAGCCAGGCCTTTCGAGGGCGGAGTGGGTTTCGTGTCATTATCTACGTTCGAGTTTTACAGAAGCGACGGCAAGGAGTTGTTTCTATGTTCGATCTTTACAAGAGTGACGGCAAGGAGATGAGACAGGACGTGAGAGAGCACAACTGAAATACTGAACGCTGAAAATTCAAGAAAGTTCGAATTCGACACTGATGCATGATGGCCCATGGCGTCGCCTGCGTCACGTGGGAGTAGTAACAACAACGACAACAATAATGGTGTTCAAGCATCATCTTCATCAACGTAGTCATCATCATAATCATTAGCTGCTCCTGTTATGAGTAACAGTGAATCACCGAATTATTTGTCGCAGGTACCGACGTTTGTGAAACGGAAGAAATCGACGGATAGGGATTATTTCTCTTCTGCTACGTGAGGGGGATTCAAGAGAAGAGAAGAGAGGGGAAATTTTTGTTTTTTTTTTGTGGTATAGGTATGGATGTATAGAGGGGGCTGTCAATAACGGCTGGGGCTTTCGTCCATCTTTTTTCGTACATTCCGTGTGCAGACAACTGAAGCATATGCCCCTTTGATATAATGTGAGAAGAGATGGTAGAGTAAAGAAATATATTTATTATCTATACCGGAAAACGAAAACAAAAGAAACATTTGTAATGATCCACAGGCGAGTTCGAGGAATTTGTACAACAATGAGGCGACTCGTATTGTTGAATTGACTCTGGTCTGGGGCGAAAACGTGTAGACATTACTATGAATCAAGTTTCTTAGGGCCGTCGTCACTATACAGCCTAAAGAAAGCGAGGTGACTAAGAGAAACATGCGCCGAGTGATCCTAACCAAGAAAGGTGATGTATCATGAGAATGAGGAGGTGCCCATCTTCTCCAGGAAGGAAGGATTAAAACGAAACTTAATACTAAAGAATCATGCCGTGAACGTGAGCAGCAGAGGATGGGCTAGATCGAGAACTTACGGCCGTCCACTCATCGTGAGGATGAATATCTACCATACAACCATAGCTAATCTTGTCTTTATCCAGTGGTCCGCCCTGCTTTTGGAAGAATTTCAACAACTCTTGGAGTTCAGCCTTATCAGTTTCCCTCTCTTGGAAGATACTGGCGTTGTATTCGGGGTCGTTTGGATCAATTTCATCCTTGCGGGTATATTCGAACCATCGAAGAGGAATAAATGCACCGAAGACATTGTCGTTAAGCCATTCGTCTTCAGAAAAGTAAGAACAAAGGTTATTTAAACAAGTGTGGGATAAAGACGAAACTTACATCGAATTAGCGGCAACTTTCTTTGGACTGACTTCCGAAGTGTATCTTTCCACTCCAAATAGTATGACCAATATACAGAATGCATACGTATCTTGGTAAGATCTTTTCCAGGTGGCAGAAGACACTCTTCAGGAATGGGAAGTGTGGGGACCCACTGGCACCAAGTTTCGTACGAAATGCGATAGCCAATAAGCCAGGCCTTACGAGGATTGAGTGGGCGTGGTGTCATTATCTACGTTCGAGTTTTATAGAAGCGACGGCAAGGAGTTGTGCGGCAAAGAAAAGTGAACGACCCTGGAACGACCTGAGTGACTGGAAGATGGCCCTGACATCACATGTTCCTTTCATGTCCGCCATCTGACGCTTTAAATATTCACCCTCAACTAAGAATGGAGTCCGTTGAGTAGTACTAGGTATCTGGGCAAGAGAATTCATTCTAGCGGTTGCACGTCTCAGCTGTTGGCAGGATCCAATACGTAGATTGATCCTATTTCTTATGGCCACCTTCAGGTAGACGTTGTTTTCTGTTGTATCATATATGAGATGTATGAGAGCATGTTTCGTTTTCAATATGCCTGTAGAATGGTCACCAAGCGTTGTTGCTCATTTTGTTTTGGGTGGTTAAGTCGACAAAAGATCTTCTCCTGACCTATGACCTTAAAGCGACGCCAGGGATGTATGATTGTCTACAGCGTAACGAAGGAAAGACGGACGTTTGTCCATGGAACGGCCAGCACGGGCTTAATGCTAGAAACCCATGTTATGAGTAACGAGCGGGCCCACTAAATTGGAAACTTACAGCCCTCCAATCGTCGCGAGGATGGATATCTACCATACAACCAAACTTAACCTTGTCTTCATCAAGTGGCGCACCCTGCTTTTTCAAGTATTTCAAAAAAATCTGGAGCTTGGCTATATCTGTTTCCCTTTCTTGAAAGACACGGGCATTGTAATCGGAGTTGTTGGGATCAGCCTCATCTTGGCTGGTATATTCGAACCACCGGAAAGGAACAAAGGCACCCAAGATAGTATCGCCGGACCTTTCTACTTCAGAAAAGTGAGCACCAAGTGAAGAAGGGAAAAGATGGAACGAACATACATCGAGCTTTCGGCAACCTCACTTGAATGGAAAACGGAAGCATGTTTTTCCACTCTGAATAATATGTCCAATATAACATATGTATACGTTTGGGATCATGAACTGTTCCAGGTGGCGGACGACTTCCTTCAGAGAGAGGAAGCGTGGGAGACCATTGGCACCAATCTTCGTAAGAAATACGATAGCCGATTACCCAGGCCTTCCGAGGGTTGAGTGGGCGAGAGGGTGTCATATCCACGTTCGAGATTTGCAGGAGCGGAAGACAGGGGGGGATGGGACAGAACGTGGCAAAACACCAAGGGACAGTGATAAGGCCTTATGGTCTGAAGGCTACTATGCCTTATATATCCCGCCGCCGAGTCGATGTTCCCGCATCTCCCATTTCCTCATTTTCTGTCAAAGATGGCTTCACCACCTTCTCACATTCGGTTCGTCGTTTACTGCGAACATTACGATGTAATAGCGACGTACGTGGACACTACAAATTCATGAGGGAAGAAAGCAGTCACTGTTAAGAAGCCGGGAAGGGAGGAAGCGAACCTAAGCCAATACAAATGACAATGATCATGACACGACGGTTCCCAGCGAATCTTTTGATCGACTCATCCAATCTATCCGAACAACTTGGGGCAGGAGAGGATACAATGATCAGTAATCTGTATTGAGAGGTGAAGACAAGGGTGAATAACTACGTCGAATCTTTATCAGGCGAGTGTCAATGATAGAAGGAGCAAAACACTCTGTATGATATTAGGATGTGGCTAGTCATTTCCTCCGAAGTGAGTGGGCCGACAACGGATCTTGTCTCGCCTGATGACCAGAAACAAACGCTAGAGAGCCGGTATGATTGTGATGAAAGCAAGAAAACTTAGGAGTAGCATACACGAAGCAATAACGAGAAAACATTGTTGATTCCTGAAGCCTGAATGAATCTGAGAAAGCGCCACAACACGGCACAGAAAAGATGTGTCCCCGTAGAACAGCCAACACCGGTTTAATGCTGGAGAATCATATCATGAGTAACGGCAGAGAGTCAGCGAAATTGCAAACTCACAGCCCTCCAATCGTCGCGAGGATGGATGTCGACCATACAACCAAAACTAATCTTGTCTTTATCGACTGGCGCACCCTGCTCTTCTAAGAATTTTAGCAAGTTCTGGAGCTGGGCCACATCCGTTTCCCTCTCTTCAAACACACTGGCATCGTAATCAGAGTCGTTGGGGTCGGCGTCATCCTAGCTTGTATATTCGAACCATCGGAAAGGAATAAATGCACTCAAGATAGTATCTTCAACCCTTTCGTCTTCAGAAAAGTGAGGATAAGATATAGAGGATTAAAGATGAGACGCACATCGGACTTTCGGTAGCTTCTTTTAGTCTGCTCTCGTGAGTTTGTTTTTCCACTCCGTATAATATTGCCAGTAAAACGTATTTCTACGCTTGACGTTAACATCTTTTGCAGGTGGGGGACGACATTCTTCAGGGATGGGAAGTGTGGGGGACCAGTGACACCAATCTTCGTATGAAATGCGATAGCCAATGAGCCAAGCCTTTCGAGGGTGAAGTGGACGTGGTGTCATTCTCTACCTTCGAGCTTGAGAGGAGCGACGACAAGGAGTTGTGTGGCGGAAAACCAAATCGTGGCAGCGAGTCAAGTGACAGAAGATGGCCCTGATTTAGTCCAACTCCCATGTCCCCCAAGTCAATAGCGTGCCACATGTGGTGAATGTGGCGAGTTGTGCAAAGGTATGCAACGTAGGCTTTCGCATAGTTTTGGCAACCGGAGAAAGGGATTGCAGGCAGTACTAAGTAACATCCGAGTCCAGTGCCTGTAGGTGTGGCCAAATTAGTAAGAACTCGTGATGATGTTTGAGTCGTCCGTGGGCCGTGGCCAAGTTCGACCCCGGCTGAGGGTACAACTATCAGGTAGAACATGGCGATAATAGTCTTTCGGATGTCAGCCTTGCTTTTCGATGCAGATCATGTTCGAATGAAAGCCCGGTTTAGAGGATCGTTCCAATACTGATGATGTCATCAGTGGCATGATGAAATCAACTGCGACAAGTCTCGAACGTCCTAAGCTACAACAATGGTGAACATATATGTGCCCGCCGAAAACCGGCCAATTCTCGCGCTTTCAATTCCTACCAGCGACTTGGAGAGGTTGTCTATCCGTCCCATGAAATGGCTTCGATTTGTTACCTTTGCCGTTTGTGGGGCCCATGGAGACCTTTCTACAACGCCTCAGGGCTGCCCTGTCAACTATGACAGTATCTCCTTCAGCGAAATTGCTGAAGCATATTACTATATTCCCGAGGGTAATATTTGGCATTTCTAGCTCGCATGTTTGTTGTTTTACCAATTGACATTGTTATAGGGGATTACAATTTCATTGACTGTAATTTAATCAACGAGCAAATCATCTCCTCCGAGGAAACACAGCATTCTTCACGTTTCCGTTCTCAAATCATGGAACGTGATGGGTCTGTCTGTATCTTCACAGGGGGTAAAGCTAGTATATGCCAGGCCGCACACCTGCTCCCTAGAAGTAAGGGCGATAAGGTATCTATCCAATATCATTGCTTCATCTCAACTTCCTAAATGGCTTCCTAGTACATTCAGGCTGTTTTCGAAGATCGCCGCCATTTATATGATTCCAACCTGGAACCTAGCGATCTAGATATAAACTCGGTTGAAAATGGAATCTTTTTGCGAGCAGATTTGCATCTATCATTTGCTCATGGGGAGTGTGCTTTCTTAAAGGTATGTAGAGTACACATTCTCTGAAATTTCCTGAGCCTGATTATTTTTAGACACCCAACTTTGCCTTAGACGTTGCTGACATCCCTGGGCTTGAGGAAGGTCACATGCCAACCAATCGCATCACGTTACATCATTTGGAGCCGGATACCAGCCCTTGTCCAGTTCCGCAACTTGACGCCCACATTTCCCAAGCAGCCATATCACCACCTTCGCCCCTCATTCTTGACTTCATGTATGGTATCGCTGTCTTTCAGCAATGGGGCAAGGGACAGGACATCCAAAACATAATTCAGCAACATTTTAACGAGCGGTATAAATCAATATCAATACCACCAGCTTCTCCACACTCAAGTCACAGTCCGAAATGGTCAGATGGAATGCTTCAAGCTATGGATGATGTCTTGGCACTCTCAATGTTTTTCAAGGGAGTCACTCCTGAATCAAAGGCTAGAGAAAGGCAAAGACAAGAGGAGGCGGCAGAGGAGCGTGCGAAGGAGGCTAGTCGAGTGAAAGTGCAGGAGTGGATGCAAAGCTCATCTTCCGTAGGAAGCTGATCCCAATTTAAACGGACGTACGCAGCTAGTCAACGTCACAAAAATCTACCCGTAATAAGAGAAGTTTTTTACTAGCAATGTGTATAGTGTATTGTTTCACATAATAGGTTGTGTGCTGAAGACATAGTTTCTCGTATGTCGAGCCCGTGAGACTGGGTAGTTGGTTAGATGACCGTTTAGGTTGACATCGAACAATTGAACTGTATAACTCGTTATTAACAGTATGTGAACAATTATTGGCCCGGGTGTCGGTCATGGTAAGATTATTCGATAACCTGTTTAAAAATTGTTGGAGGAGCACAGTGCCACAAAGTTGAAGGTCTAAGCAAAGCCAGGCTAAGGCCCGTCTGACGCTTCTCCAGCACGAACGGAAAGGCCACCTGAAGCGGGGTTGCGGTGTTGCGGGATTGCAGATGGACGGCCAGCAGTGCAAAAGGTTTTAGCTCGTGCGATACAGAAATTGTTTGAATCTGGGGTAGCATCGACTCTCAAGTCGGCGAGTCAAAGCAGTGGCTTATGCCAAGGGAGACAGGCTCAGTGAGCGACACTCATGAAGCACGGTTTTA
This sequence comes from Agaricus bisporus var. bisporus H97, assembly GCF_000300575.1. Taxonomy (NCBI): domain Eukaryota; kingdom Fungi; phylum Basidiomycota; class Agaricomycetes; order Agaricales; family Agaricaceae; genus Agaricus; species Agaricus bisporus. Next base: position 7,998 of record NW_006267356.1, read on the forward strand.
GTCAGCGTCTCAACTTGATAGGGCATCGAACACGTCTTATCCACATACCTACTGCTATTCACCGGATAGCATTATCTTTTGAGGGTACGCTCGGGTTGCAAATCTACACTTATCTGCCTTTAGTATTTGTTGGCACATGAAAATGTAAATTTGACGAAGTCAGGGTCATCTGCTGACACTGTCAGCGTTCATTCATCGGTGTTCTACCACATTCTGTCCCATAGCTCCTTGCCGTCGCACAGCTCGAAGGTAGATTATGACTCCACGTCCACTCAATCCTCGAAAGGCTTGGCTCATTGGCTATCGCATTTCATACGAAGATTGGTGTCAGTGGTCCCCTACCCTTCCAATCCCTGAAGCCTGTCGTCCCCCACCTACAGAAGATGTTAACGTCAAGCGTAGAAATACATTTTACTGGCAATATTATACGGAGTGGAAAAACAAACTCACGAGAGCAGACCAAAAGAAGCTGCCGAAAGTCCGATGTGCGTCTCATCTTTAACCCTCTATATCTTGTCCTCACTTTTCGGAAGACGAAAGGGTCGACGACACTATCTTGAGTGCTTTTATTCCTTTCCGATTATTCGAATATACAAGTCAGGAGGACGCCGACCCCAACGACTCTGATTACGATGCCAGTGTGTTTCAAGAGAGGGAAACGGATGTGGCCCAGATCCAGAACTTGCTAAAATTCTTAGAAGAGCAGGGTGCGCCAGTCGATAAAGACAAGATTAGTTTTGGTTGTATGGTCGACATCCATCCTCGCGACGATTGGAGGGCTGTGAGTGTCCGATTTTATCTACTCTCTGCCGTTACTCATGATATGATTTTCTAGCATTAAACTTGGTGTTGGCTGTCCTTCTTCTTTACACAGGAGACAATAATATGTCCGTAGCATGATAAAGTCTTTCGTTGGCATACTCACTTGAGAGGAAATACTAGGTAGTAACGTCCATTATCGTTAAGGAATACCCGCGTGCAAGGACACCATCCTCGTCTCTCCCGTCTTTGCTTCAAACGCTGTTTGAGCTACGAACACCGCGGTCCGAATTCTTTGCTTTAAAGTTAACGACAAAGTTCCTTGCCATTTACGACGCCACAATGGCACCGATGATGATCGTGCTTGTGCTTTACCGCTACTGAGTCGAGAGTCACACTGGCACAAGCACGGTGACAATTGCGACGTCAATAAAGAAAACATACAACGAGTCTTTGACACATTGATTATGAGAGATATGGCTTATTTTCAATTATTATTGAAATTGTTTGAATCTGGGATAGCATTGACTCTTAAGTCTGCGAGTTAAAGTGGCTTATGCCAAGGAGGACTTGAGCGACAATCATGAAGCACGGTTGGGGCCGCGTATTACTGTGGCACCCGGCAGCACTGAGAGTTACATTGAAAGGTTACTAAAGTCAGGGCCATCTTCTGTCACTGTCACCGTTCGTTTTTCCGCCACACTCACAACTGTAAAGCTCGAAGGTCGATAAATGACACCCTCTCGCCCACTCAACCCTCGAAAGGCTTGGATTTTCGGCTATCGTATTTCATTCGAAGATTGGTGTCAGTGGGTCCCCACGCTTCCCATCCCCGAAGAATGTCTTCTGCAACCTGGAGAATATTTTAATCCCAACCGTTTACATATGTTATATTGGCATTATTATGCAGAATGGAAAAAGACGCTTCCGAGGAAAGCTCAAGCGAAGTTACCAAAAATTCGATGTATGTTCGTTTCATCTTCAGCCTTCGTTACTTTAACCTCACTGTTCTGAAGACGAAAGACCCTACGATGCTATCTTGAGTGCCTTTGTTCCTTTCCGATGGTTCGAATATATCAGCCCAGATGAGGCCGATCCCAACAACCCCGATTACAGCGCTGGTGTCTTTCAAGAACGGGAAATGGATATGGCCAGGCTCCGGATTTTTTTGAAATTCTTGAAAAAACAGGATGCGCCACTTGATGAAGACAAGGTTAAGTTTGGTTGTATGGTAGACATCCATCCTCGCGACGATTGGAGGGCTGTGAGTTTTATATTTGGCCTACTTTTCCCTCTGCCGTTACTCAGGATATGATTTTCTAGCATTAAACTTGGTATCGGTTGTCCTTCTTCTTTACACAGGAGACAATAATATGCCCGTAGCATGATAAAGTCTTTCGTCCGCATACTCACTTGAGAGGAAATGGGTAGCAACGTCCATTATCGTTAAGGAATATCTGTGTGCAAGGGATCACCCTGTCACCATCCACGTCTGACTCTCGTCTATGCTTCAGACAGTGTTTGAACTACGAACACTACGGTCCGAATTATTTGCTTTATGACGCAGTTTTGGAGGACTTCAACGGCATTCGTTGTTATAAAGAGGGAAGTTGATGAAAGTCAACGATGATGATGAAACACCGGTGTCATCCTAAAGTTTCGCCCGGCTTTCCCGGTACAAAATCCATTTGTCGAGCCGCGTCAGATACTGAGATATTGACTAGCCATCATAAGAAATAATTCTCAGCGTTGAGATTGACTCGCTGACAGGAGCAGTGGGTGTAACCGTGTCGAACCTTCCTGTTACCTTGTGGTGCGAGAAACAGCTCCTACATTTGTTTAGTTTGGAGAGATTTAAGACTTTGAGAGGGCTCGGAGTTGCCGTATGTTGCTTAGTCTGCCTGGAGTTGGACGGCCTCATAACTCCTAGATCGTCTCTAGTGTATCTGCCACCGCTATATTAATAAATACCACCGCATTTTTTAGAATTTCATTCGGCTCGACTTTTCAAAACTCCACACCGTGCATATAGCCTTGGAGTCCACTTATTAGTTATACCGTTTGGTTATACCTATTCCGATGTAGTTACTACTTAGGAGTTGAGCCCCTGTCCACGATATCCGCACGCCACTAACATCTATTAGCATTAATCAGTGATCACAGCCGGAAGATCACTCCTATACTCTCCTATATCATGCTGCGTAACAGCGTATGCTAAATTTTAATCAAAAAACCACCCCTATAAATGAATGGGATAAGCACTGGTCGCGAGTCAAGTCATTCCACACTTTTCCTTTCCTTTCCTCTCTGTTGTTACTTTTCCGTTTCTCTCTCACTACTGGCATTACCATCGCATTTTCTGTCAACCTTGACAAACACTTTCTTCTTGGCATAGACGAGGATTTATCCATCCGACGCCTCCTATTCTCTGGATCCCTTGACATTTATCGCCCTAGTGCATTAATCGTATCCTGATTTGACTACCCCCCTACGGACATAGAAGTTCAAGATGATGGTATCCAGTTGTTACCTTTTTACTCTGTTATTTGCTTGGATTGGTGGGGTGAAAGGTGCAGATTCGACAACGTATGGTCTTGTGAGGGATTATTCCGGCGAAAACTTTTTCGACGGGTGGACCTTTTATGGTGACTGTGCGTTGTGTTTCTACTACGCCCGTGGGTCGCGAGACTGACGAATGGAATTTCAGTCGATAATGTGACAAACGGCGATGCAGAGTACGTCCACATTCGCTATTCCCTCTTTTGCCCATTTTGACCAAAATCTATAAAATAGTTTCGTGGCGAAAGAGAATTCATCAGATCTCGCATTTTTTGATTCGACAACCGGGCATACCATTATGAAAGTGGATAATACCTCTGCTGTGCTTTTTAATGAGAAGAGGAGGACGGTGAGGATTACGAGTGATTTTGCGTATAGTATTGGATCGGTTTTTGTGTTTGATGTTTATCATATGCCGTTTGGTGTGAGTTGATTTTCCTCTTCGCCACGATGATGATATCTAACGCTATTTACTAGTGTTCAGTATGGCCTGCCATGTAAGTATCACATACATGTCTATGTTGTTCACCTATAAGGTTATTTACAGGTGGACGACCGCGCTACTTCAACCTGGTCAGAAATGGCCGACTGGAGGTGAAATTGATATAATGGAGGGTATTAATTTGAATCCGAATCCTCAAATGGGATTGCATACTACCTCGGGGTGTACGCAGATGGACCCTAAGCAAAGTTCAAGTTTTATAAACGGGACGGATTGCGAGGGAGCAGGAGGGTGTATTACCACTTACGATGATGAGGCTTCATACGGTACGGCGTTCGCAGCCAAGGGAGGTGGCGCATTCGTAACCGAATTTTCGAACAACGGTATTTCGTAAGTTTTATTTTGTTTTGGATATGATAATATTTTTTTTATTATAATTGTTTTTTTTTTTCAGCATGTGGTTTTTCGAAAGGCCGAATGTACCGGATTCATTGAAAAACAATGAATCGTCGATTGACACATCGACACTGGGGATACCGATGGGACATTATCCATCGACCGGCTGTGATATTGGGGAGTTTTTCGGAAAGCAGAACCTGATATTTGATATCACACTGTGTGGAGGTGAGTTGACCGCATTTGGGCGTCTTCCCTCCTTTGACTTGATATTGCGCAGATTTTGCTGGTGCGCCAACATATTTCTCGCTGACTTGCACGGGGCAATGTTATCAGGACTATGTGATGGGAGACGGAAGTGTGTATGGAGATGCGTATTTCGAGGTGGACTATGTGCGGGTTTTTAGCTTGAACGGCACTGAGCCTCCGTCGGCGCCGTCGTCGTCGCCAGTGGCCTTGCCGACGATGCACAAGGTGCAGGGTAACGGTGTAACACGAGCGAGGATATCGTGGCTGTTTGCTGTAATAGTCGGTGTTGTACTGTGGGCTTGAAATATATATAAAGCGTGACAGGGGTTGACAGATCTCTTCCTGCCACCACCACCACAGCATGGAACCAGAGTCTCCGCCGTCGCGCACAACAATCCTGAGCTCGTTGCTCCGGGGCAGACCCAGAAACTCGTCTCAGAGCAATGCAAATGCCGCAGACAACCACAACCACGAGCTTTCACCGCCACCACCACTGTCGCCCTCCCCAGCGCCTCTCGGCTCTCGCAACCGCCGTACTCAAGCACAGGCCGCAGCGCCCGCAAGCGCGGCCCAGATGCAGCCTTCGACGTCTCAGCCACAGCAGTCGGCGGGCCTGGCCATCTCCCAAATGCTTCGCCGCAGACGATCAGCGGGAAACGTCCAACAACAACAAAGTCAGAATCAAAATTCAAACCAGGCCCAGCATTCAGGTCATGCTCCTCCTCATATAATGTCCCAGACTGCGCAGACTGGGTTGGCCCTCGCAGGGTTCAATGTCGAATCATCTCAGACGGCGTCTAATCCGACATCACACGGTCCACAGTCAACGCAAGGGCCCTCCGCGCCACAAGCAGCGGCAGCCCATTCTCAGTCGAATAACGCTACTGCATCCCACCGCATCCGACTCGTCCCCCAGCTCGACTCCCGCCGTTCTCTCCGCTTCGACCCTATCGGTCGAGATCTTCGTGAAAGTGATCCTCCCCTCCGTATCGGTCGTTTCACAGATCGTTCCGGATTGGGTCTCTCTGCCATCAACTCCATCAATTCCAACAAGCTTGCTTTCAGATCCAAAGTCGTCTCTAGAGCTCATGCGGAAATTTGGGTTGATGGTGGTGGCAAATTTTTTATCCGGGATACGAAGAGCAGTTCCGGGACTTTTCTGAATCATGTGAGGCTGAGTTCGGCGGGAACGGAAAGCAGACCATTTCAGATAAAGGATGGAGACTTTTTGCAGCTCGGCGTAGACTATCAAGGAGGAACAGAGGATATTTATAAAAGTGTGAAGATTAGAGTCGAGATTGGGAGGGAGTGGCAGGCGGGAGTGAATGCTTTCAAGTTAGCCTTGATTCTCCTGAGGAGGACACCGTCTAACCCTACTTCTAGCACGAATGCCTTCAAAAATATAAAGGCCCTTACTCTACCAGCGACTGCTTCCGTAGCGGCACAATCTACTACCAATAACTCTGGAAGAACCAAAAATTTAGGTATTCCCGATTGTTGCATCTGTACGTCAAACATGGCTTTCCTCCATCGCTTTCTTGTCCATTAAATCCCTCTCTTGTATAGGTTTATTCAGTGTAACCATCCGTCAAGCACTTTTCATTGCGCCATGCTCTCATGCTTTCCACTATAAATGCATAAAACCAGTTCTTGAATCTCATCATCCAGCATTTTCATGCCCTTTATGTCGAACTTTCGCGGATCTAGAAGAGGACGTGGAAGTTGATGAAGGAAGTTGGGAATGTGGTAGTGACGTAGAGAAATTGATTGGGGATAGTGCTCTACCGTCTCCATTGCCAGGAGGTGGAAGAGCGGACGACGGGGACGATAGAATGGATGTGGACGGGATCATTCATCCGAATGCAAGGGCATCCGGCGAGGAGAGACCTGCGGTTGTACCTGAAGAACCGGAGGAAGATGAAGGTGGTGAGTAGATGTTCTTGTCTACCTCTCAAATTTTTTCCCTTCTCCTTTTTCCGATTTGTTATCTTTCGTCTTCCTGTCTTTCCTGGGCTTTACTGCGGCTCGCTTCCACTTTCATCCTTATACGGAGCGCTACTGCCCTGCTCCGCTTTCCCATTTGGGACATCTTAGGCCCGTTATTGTGTCACCGCGCCCGCGCCGCACAGATTGTGCCACACCTCGCACCTCTACCACTTCTTTGTGACCCTTTCCTGTTTTCTCCACTCTGTGTTCATTAGCCTCGGGAGGCATACCCGAACCTGTCTTTTTGTGGCACTGATGATGGACACTGCCATCGTCGGTTGTTGGCGAGGATTAGCAAATGACATGCGATATGACGGGATAGCAATCAAATTAAATGTCACACTATCCATCACATGGAAGTTGATGGACGGCACCGCGGCACTGAGCATGGTTCTTGGACTTTCATTTCTTCTTCTGTTTACTTGGGTCTAGGAGATGTGGCTCTGAGTTCTGGTCCAGAATACCTCGGGCTCAAGGGTCCTATTGCTGTTTTCATTTCATCTTTCGCGCACGGCCTATGTCGTCACCTTTTTTTTTTTTTTGTTTTGATTGTTTATATGGCAATTTGCGTGTGTTGTATCGGAGTCGGGTGGATACCTTGATTTCTCATGTTTCTTTTGTTGACGGTGATGAAGTGGGTCTTTTTTTGGTTTATTTGGGCTAGCGTTACGCTGTGCTAGGCGTAATTCAGGATGGAGTTGATCGCCGTGTTATTCGTCTATTTTCGCTTCGGTGCGGGGGGGGAGGGCACTCATCCGAAGTGTGGGGCAACTTCGGTTATCTATTTTCAGCATCTCGCTTTTTTTCTACTTCTTGTTTTCTCCTTCGAATCGTCTGGTCTCGTTTTCATTTCGAACTTGCCTATTATCGACTCTTTTGAATTTTGTTTTAGACTTACTCACGACCTGTTAAAGTTGTCAATCCTTTCCAAGGTGGCAGGCCATCAGTGTCACCCAATCCCGAAGGTGTACTCTCTGGTGATGACGATTCTGATATGGCACAAGTAACAGCGACAGTTCAACGTCAAGAATCTCCACTTCCACCCAACAGCATTCCTATCAGTAACTCGATTACCCCTCCCGTTCAGGGCAATCTCGGTACGGGAAACAACGGTTCAAGCGCGGTATGGGGAAGTCCAGGAGCTGAATCAACAAGTGGGTCTGCGAGAGGTGATTCACCGGTTTTAGTGAATGTTATCGGTGGACCAGGTCAAGGGGCTCAGATTGCTATTACTGCGGGTGGTGGTGGTGGTGGTGATGGAGATATGGGAATGGGGGGAGATACGGTTGGGATTGAGGGTGAGACTGTTGGTGGGAAACGGAAACGATGAGTTTGTTTCTCTAGACAATTTTGTATTGTATGATGTCGAAGACTTTTTTTTCTTTTTCATGTTCTTTTTCCTATATTTCTAATGTTCTTTTTTTTTTTCATGGTCTGTTATCGTTCTTCATACCAATTTTAATAGTTTTTCATATTAACTTGTCTAAACGCTTTTTCTTTTTTCCCTGTTTCGCTCGATTTTTTTGTTTATAACACTCAGTTTTGTAAAAATAAGACGGATTATATAGTCTCATTAATGGTGAAATTGGGTAGAGTGATGAGAATGGGTTTTCTTTAGTTCATGTTGTGAAGGGACTCATTGCAAGCATTTATATTAAATCAATCAGTCACTTGTAAGTCACCGTCAACGGCCACTGTAAGAATGTCAAATGCCAAAAAATAATGCAGAGATATAGGATGTGATTTTTTCTCAAATAGATCAACTTGCGCTCGGGTTGCTATGTTTCATTGGTAATTAAGCTATGTGATCATGAGTGACATAGTTTCGTAAGAACCTCACTCAAGACGACCGAAAGGACCCATCATCATTTGAATTTGGGTTAATGTACTTGCACGTATAGGGATTTTGAATCGTTCTGGCTGTTGAATAATAAATTGAAAGTGTCACCTCGTGTACAAGTTCGTTACATATGTAACGTATTCTTCGTGGAGAAACATTGGGCCTATCCGTCTTGATAACAAAAGTCAAATTCATCAATTAGAATGTCGCTGATAAGAATACTAGTTAGTAAGTGAAGGTCATTCTTGTCTTGTGCCAGTTCCGAGTAAAAAATTGCTTTTTTTGAAGAATGTACCCATCGTTTATACCAGAAGTAAACATATGAACTTACAATTTTTACGCACTCTGCGTATGAAAAAAAACAACGTAATTATTGACTGCCTTGAGCTGCAGGGCCCTTGGGTCACCATCTGTGGGAGTCTCGTGTATAAAATTAGTTTCAGAGAGATTACACTCGCGGAGCGACGAGTTCTTCTTCTTCGTCAGTCAATACAATCCCAGATAAAGTTTCCGGAACTTGTACCCATAGCGAGTGGATGTTCTTCGTATTTCAGGGTGTTAACTAGACATCTAGCACAGTGTGAACAGCAGTGGGTTTGGTTAACGACGACAAAGTGATATCATCATATCACCAACCTTCGGATCTTCAGAAGTTCGAGGTTCGAGAATCGTGACGCTGGTGTGCGGCCAAACGTGCGTTCTTTGATAATCGTATCAATGATATCGCAGTCGAAACTAAGTGACCGTGGGACCTTATGAGTTGGGTCGGGCCGCGCAAGCTACCACCGTCTGAGGCCATTGTTCACAATGGCCGGGCGTGTACGGACATGCCTTCCCTGTGGGAGGCTTTACACTCTACGTATAACTCTGCTGCTGATAAGGCGGTGGACTTAAGCATTATTGAGGAGGTCCCAGCTCTTGAGGAAAGAGACTGGGCCCCATTTTCGCACAAAGAGATGACTGATGCCCTATCAGCCTGCTCTTCGCGCTCGTCCCCGGGTCCTGATCACGTAACGTGGCGGCATCTGAAAAGGGTATTGCCAGATGATGATCCATCGCTGGTAGTCCGGTCGCTGGCTGATGCTTGCTTTGAGCAAGGCATTTGGCCGGATTATTTTAAGTCGTCCAGCTCGGTTATCATTCCGAAGCCGGGCAAGGCGACGTACTCTACTCCTCGTGCGTTCAGGCCCATTGTGCTCCTGAACACACTTGGAAAGCTTATCGAGAAAATGATCTCCACTCGCTTACAATTTGACGGTGTCAAATATGGGCTCTTCCATGCACATCAGTTCGGTGGAATACGGCAACGTTCTACTGAAGATGCTGGTGCATTCCTTACTCATCTCATTCGTGCGGGGTGGGCTAAGGGTCTCAAGACTAGTGTTATCGCGTTTGACGTGGCACAGTTTTTCCCTTCCTTGAATCATGAGGTTCTCCTCGGGGTTCTCTCTCGGCAAGGGTTCCCGGCTTCTGTCCGGAACTTCTTCGCTTCTTATTTGGTGGGACGGCAAACAAGTTACAGATGGAACGTGTTTGAGTCTCCAAACTTTCTGGCGGATGTGGGCGTTGGTCAGGGCTCCGCCCTATCACCAGTCCTGTCCGCTCTTTACTTCTCCTTGGTTATGAAGGTCTTCTACCAGCGTATGTCACACTCCGAGTGTGATGTTCTGTCTTATGTTGATGATGGCACTATCGTGTGCCAATCTCGCACTCTCGACCAGAATCTTCCTAAGCTCTCTGAAGCTTATGAGGAAATGTTCGATATTCTTACTGCCGTCGGTCTTGACATGGAGCACTCCAAGTCCGAGATCTTTCACTTTACCCGGGAACGTGGTAATTATAACCCGTCTATTGTCCTGCCTGTGGGACCGTTTACGGAAGCTCGTCCACTCCGCCCTCAGACCTATTGGAGGTATTTGGGTATCTTCTTTGATCGGACTCTCACATTCCGCGAACATGTCCGGTTCTACTCTACTAAGGCCTTCTCCACGGTTCGCGCCATGGGGATGCTTGGGAATTCGCTAAAGGGACTTTCTCCTATGCATAAGCGTTTGCTGTACCGGTCATGCGTAGTCCCCGTTGCTACGTATGGCATGAACCTGTGGTATCATGGATTTTCTAAGTCCAAGGGCCACCTCGAGTCCCTGAGGAAGATGCAGCGTCGGGCTGCTCTCTGGATTACCGGTGCGTTTCGCACTTCGCCGAATGGAGGGGTTGAGTCACTTGCTGGGCTTATCCCTATCCATCTTCACATCAAGAAGTTGGCAGCTCGCGCTGATATGCGGGTTGTCACTTTATCTCCGACGCACCCTATTCGGACTCTTGTTCGAGGCAAGGGTTTGCTGGAAGAGACGCCGGCTCGGCATCGCTTTCACGTCACTCACTTCGAGGACGAAGTGCGCGATAAGATCAAATCCTCAGTGTGTGGGATTGGTCAGCAAATTTCGCAATTCACGGAACGGTTTCATGCTGACTCTGAGTTGGCGAGACCGGGACACCGACTGATGGATGTCTATGGGCATCGCATCAAATTCTATGAAGCTGGCAAGAACATTAAGGATAATGAACTTGTCAACCGCTTGAATCGTCTCCACTTTGCGGCGGAGATGGTTCCCAACTCAGTTATTGTTGGGGTTGATGGGGCGGTCCCGAAAGGGAATCGTACCCAGGCCGTGGCAGCAGCTATTGTTCGCAAGGGTGGACAGCGCTACTATGAGGAGGCTGATCCGTTCGGGAAAGCCACGTCTACGGACGTTGAGCTTCGTGCTATCGTGATTGGGATTACGAAGGCCATGTCCTATAATCCATCACTCATTACCTTATTCACCGATTCGCTCTCTATGGCGAGACTTGCGGTGGATCCTTCTCATCATCCGGGTCAGTTTCAATCTCACCTGGTTTGTAGGAACTTGTCTCAATGGCTTGCCGAAGATCCTCGGCGAGAAATTGCATTCGTCCACACTCGGTCTCATCTGAAGTGGGGCATTCATCACGAAGCGCATACGCTGGCTAAGCGTGCTTCTTTCCCATTTAACCCGGGGATTCCTCCTCGGGTTTCTTTCAATTTCATAAGGCGTAAGGCGACGGAAGCCTGCAAGGATGAGTGGCAACGGTTGTTCAGTTTGTCTGACTACCGGGGTCATCATTTCTTACGACTGTGTGACAGCACTGACAAGCCGGCGCGACCTTCCTATGTTGGGGGAGGTCCCTGGCTTCCTTTCTTCGGAGATCAGCCCTCGTTCTGTGCGAGAGCTATCCGATGCATCCTCGGTCATGCTCCTATGGGAGAATTCTGAGCTCGATTTAACATTGCGGGCCGCCGCGACTGCAAGTACATCAGCAAAACTCAAAACACTTATTTATCCTTTTCTCAGCTTAGCAAAAGTGTGACTTAAAAATGACTTATTAATGGAGGGGCCAGAGCACTGTAATGAAACAAGCAACAAAAAGAACCTGTTGGAAATTAAGGTAGTTCCAAGATGTTCAAAGAATGTTAGGCAGAGAAAAAGGTGGAAATAAAGAAAAGATAGGGAGATTGAGCTATGTTTTTGAGTACAGCCTCTTCTACTAGTTGTAAAATTCCGGAAAAATCACAACAAATCTTAGAATATTAAAAAAACATAAGTTTATATGTAAGCTTTTGTCAGAAACATACCCATTATGGAGATATCAAGGTTCCATCATGGGGTGGGGGGGTCATTGTCAACTGCAGATAGACTCGTCGTAGAGCCTGCTCTACCAACCGGAAAATTCTGGAAAAATCACGACAAATCAAAAAATATTAGAAGACCATAAGTTTATATGTGTGTTTTCATTGGAAAACATACCAGTTATGGAGATATAGAAAAACATGACAAGAATGTCATGTTTTATACTGGTTCCTGTACCGATTCTAATGATTTAAGAATGTAAATACAGTGACAGACAAAACCGTTGCAATGTTTATAACACCTTCAAAGATACTATTATAGCATGTGACAAACTGACCGTGACATCACGTAATTAACATCGTTTGAAAGCCATGCGTCTTGGCTTTAATTCGATAGTAATATCATTATGTAATTCTAAATATTCGTCGAAATACTGGCAATTTACTAACAAAGATGCATTGCAACAGTTTTGTCCCTCTCATTCACCAAGTATAAAGTCACCTGACTCTGTTGACTGACTTGAAAAATCAGCACAGCCACATTCAACAAAGATGAAAAGTCAGCACAGCCACACTTTGAGTATATATACAGAGCATCTTTGGCATGATTCTTTACAATGAAGCCCCTCACTCCAAGTCAGCTCTCTCATATCCTTTATTTGCTTGATTCAGGAGCATCAGCTCATGAAATTTCTACTTCTACCAGCATACATCATTCCACTATATCCAGAATTAGATCCAAGCACCGTCCCAACCTTGCTACATCCTCAGGTGGTCGTCCTAGACTGCTTACATCTTCTGATACCCGCTACGCTGTTCGCTTAATCACCTCTCAAAAAGCTGACAACGCTTCTCAAGTCAAGAGACTACTTGCCAACAGCTTGCCCCACTCAATTTCTACAAAGACCATACGTAGAACTCTTTCCCGCGCTGGTATAAAGGCTGTAGTAAAGGTTAAACGTCCTTTGCTCAAGCCCAAACACCGCAAGGATCGCTTGGACTGGGCTTTAGCTCGTCAAAACTGGACAATAGAAGACTGGAAAAGGGTAGTATGGTCTGATGAAACAAAGATTAATCGTTTGGGGTCAGATGGAAGAAAATGGGTGTGGAAAAAGGATGGAGAAGGCTTGAGTGATAGACTGGTGTCTGGGACTTTGAAGTTTGGAGGAGGTTCTTTGATGATGTGGGGTTGTATGTTTTGGGAGGGATGTGGCTATGCATGCCAAATTGAAGGTAAAATGGATGCTGATCTATATGTTAGCATTTTGGAGGACAATCTGGAGGATAGTGTGGAGTATTATGGGAAAGAAAGGGAGGATTTCATATTTCAGCAGGACAATGACCCCAAGCACAAGTCTAAAAAGGCCCAGAACTGGTTCAAAGAGAACAACATTGATTTATTGCCATGGCCAGCACAGTCTCCAGACCTCAATCCAATTGAACATCTCTGGGACCACCTCAAAATCAAGCTTGAAGAGTATGAAGAAGCACCTAGGGGAATTGGAGAACTTTGGACAAGAGTGGATAAGGAGTGGAATGATATAAAGCCTGAGGTGTGTCAGAATTTGATAGAGAGTATGCCTAGAAGGGTAGAAGCTGTAATCAAGGCAAAGGGAGGCTATACTAAGTACTAAACATAGAGATTTGTACTTGGTGAATGAGAGGGACAAAACTGTTGCAATGCATCTTTGTTAGTAAATTGCCAGTATTTCGACGAATATTTGGAATTACATAATGGTATTACTATCGAATTAAAGCCACGAAGCATAGCTTTCACACGATGTCAATTACGTAATGTCATGGTTAGTTCGTCACATGCTATAATAGTATCTTTGAAGGTGTTATAAACATTGCAACGGTTTTGTCCGTCACTGTATATGTATTCAAGGTCCAGGAATCCGAATCTGTCATTACAAATATTATCTGATCAATATTAGAGGAGCTATAGCGGAAATTCGTGTTTTTCATATGTTAAATGTGCCATATCTCAGTAGGACTCCATTTAACAAAGATTATAATTAGATATTCGAACTCCCTGACCTCGAAACTATAGGAATACACTGTTAGATCATTAAAATCCATGCAGAAATGACCCGAAAATATCTCCTACCTATGATTTGAGGAACTTTGACTCGAAAATCCCAAGTCCAGCAGTCACATGATGTCATGTGACATGTTGAACTTCTGTTTTCGAGTGCACCGAGATTCTCCTTCCTCCTCACCACCACCTTCCCTCTCTCCTACTTCCCTCCTGTCTCTCTCCTGGCCCAATTTGTTTCTTTTCAGGTATCTCTCTATCTCCTTCTCTTCCTTCCTCTCTGAGGTGATTCCTGGGCCCATTTAGGACACTTTTTTGCCTTTTTTGGATGCTCTTTAGGGGGGTTTTTTGGGAGTGTTTATGCCTGGTGAGTTATTCTATTTGTTCTATTATTCTGAAAGCTAATATATCTCTAGATAGTCATTGTTCTCATCTAATCCACTCTTCATCATCCTCACTATCACCAGGTATGTTGTCAATTTGATCCTTATTGAAACTACTAAAGTCCGCTTTTTTATTCAGGGTCTATTTCCTTTTTAGGAAGGTATAATAGTTAGTATATGTAGTCTATTTTATGTATGTGATGTATTTAGTATGATTTTTGAATATTGATTTGATACTTTTTGATACTTTTTAGTGTGATGTTATGACTTAAGTATGGCTTAATCTTTGTTGACCTGGTCTTAAGATGGAATCTAAGTCATGTAAGTCTGGTATAAGTCACATGTAAATGCTACTATATTTTTAAGATAATTTCAAAAAGTACCAACAAGATAAATTTAAGTTGAGAAAAAGCAAATTTAACAGTTGTTTAAAGGCTTTTGGTGACTTATCAGATTCTTGACTTATTTATGCCTTAAACCCATTTTAAGTTACCAAAAGTCACCTAAAAAGTATTTTTGGATTTCCTGATGTACTGTGGTACTGGTGCAAACCAGACCCGGGCTCATTTACTTAGACAATGCAATATGCTTGTCCGCCCCAGGCGCTTCAAGATGTATCCTTACTATCTTGGAGAGCTCTATCAGTATTTGTCGGATAACACATGGTTGTTTTCCTTCAATCCCCTCCCTCGGGAGGCACGACGCATGTGAGGGATTTTTCGGCGGCCGTCGGGTTGGGGTATCAGGTGAAGGCTTGGGGGTCTTGTCCGGTGCTGTAGGATGACGTGGAATGGGGGCACTTAGCGATGCGACATAAGGTAGCCACACTCCCCGGGGTGTTCCTTGCGGATGAACTAGCTTAAGGTGAAGTACTGCTGCGGCGGGAAGGGTTCTACGGATGAGTCTCAAGACGCTGCGAGAGGGATTTTCGGGTTGGATCCTGGCCTGGTCTGGCGTAGTTAGCTGATGGATCGAGAGCATGACTTTATGGGTTCACGGAAGCGGACTCGTTTCAGAGTCTTTTGTTGGCCTTGTTGCTGAGGAAGGACAGTATCTTTATTTCTCTAACTGTAGTTACAGACGTGTATGCTACGACTGAAAGAATACAACGCTCAGTCTCGGGGACGAGAACTCTATATTTGATGTACATATACCTGAAAGAATACAACGCTAATACAAGTACAATTAGACGAAAATACAACAGAGAAGAGTTATCAAGCCTACCTCAGTCTCGGGGACGAGAACTGAGGTGTACATAAGTTTCGAGCCACATTTGTACACTACGAGTGAAACCGAATATAAAAGGAAGTTTTCGTCATACCTCTTCTACTCATATACTCGACGCGCGTTTGTTCATCCAATACTCCCCCTCAAACCGTGGCGAGCCCAAGCTCACACGCGAAATGTTTTGCTTTCGGAGATGGTAACGCTTTTGTTAACGTATCTGCAATCATGTCCTCCGTTGGACAATAAACAAGCCGGATTTTTCCTTCTTCGACTATCCATCGTATGAAATGATAACGAATGTCGATATGCTTTGTACGACCATGAAATTGATGATCTTTTGTTAATGCGATAGCCGATTGATTGTCGGAAAACAAAGGCGTAGTGGGAAGTGTTATGTTGAATACCTGTGAAATGAGGGAGCGAAGCCATAGAGTTTCCTTGGCAGCATGAGTTGCTGCTACGTACTCGGATTCCGTAGTGGATAGAGTAACGATTTCTTGTCGTTTTGCGCTTCATGAAACGGCACCTCCGTTTATGATAAATGCAAATCCTGAGATTGCACGGCGGTCTTCCGACATGTTACCATCCGCATCAGCGTAGCCTCTTAACGCATCTCCCTGGTTACCATATGTCAACCATAAATCACGAGTACCTTTCAGATATCTGAATACTCGTTTCACGGCCTCCCAATGTTTTTCTCCAGGGTTAACGGAGAATCTTGAAAGAATTTGAACCGCAAAAGCAATATCCGGTCGCGTACCAATAGCTGCATACATCAAGGTGCCTACAGCCTCTTTGTATGGTAATCGAGCCATACGAGCCACTTCGGTGGTTGATTTAGGTGAATGATCGGATGAAAGATGTATGGTGGGATCCATGGGGATACTAAGGGGCTTAGCGTCCTCAAAACCATATCGTCGAAGCGACGCATCAATGTATGACCGTTGCGAAAGGGATAACTTGCCTATACCACGGTCCCTTTTGATCTCAATTCCCAATAGCCAATGAATTTCTCCCAGATCCGTAACCTCAACGAATTCATTCATCCGCTCCTTTAACCACTTGATAGCGTCTAGTTTTGTCGATACGATCGTACAGTCATCGACATGAACAAGTACGATGATCAAAACTTGGTTAAGCTTGAAGAAAACACCGTGGTCGACGTCACATCGCGAAAAACCTAAATTATCAACAAGAATTTCGCATAAACGTTGATACCAACGTCTACCAGATTGTTTGAGACCGTAAAGCGTTTTCTTGAGATGACAGACATGGGTGGGATGG
>NW_006267357.1:0-9473 GCF_000300575.1 Agaricus bisporus var. bisporus H97
TAGCTTACCCCGTGTCACAAGACTTGCCATGGCCCATCACTTTGATATCTATGACCGCGACCGACCGCTTTGCGATGCATACAACAATACGATGCAAGTTTCAATAATTCACCAGATGCAAATGCTCGAAGAGGAGGACATATTGGCCCTCGCAGCTGCTGGCATTGTTAGATACCAGTAATTGAGAGTCAAGACCTTTGTAATGTGCATTTTTCCGTGCTGGGAGTTTGAATGGTCTGAATGAACACCATCTATGGTACTAAGGTTGTGATACAATGGTTCTTGTAAGTCGTAATAGGACAAATCTTATGAGCATTGCAACACATGCACTTTATCTTTCCAAGTCAAGTGAACGGCGGGGCGAGTCCCTGCAGGATTGATCCGAATTTACGATATTGGATCACCGGCATGACGCGAATGAGGTATATTTATGGCTCAAAAGTCTGGAAGGGGGGTCAGTAGGCCTCTTCTAGATTCTAGTCTGGAATGAGGTCGGTTTCAAGATCCGCTCACGTTGGGTCCTGATTTGGTCATCGGCATGTCCGGCGAGGACCCTTAATTTAATCTAGAAAATATTTCTATGTTTCTAAACTCTACGGAAGGTCACCCAGTCAATCAGCAGGATCCAGACGAGAAAAGTAAATAACATGTTTTTTTTCGGTGAGGACACACAAAAGAACACAAGAACAAACTGGATTTTGTGAAAGAAAAAGAAATTATTTTGTGATTAAAGATCGACAAATTTTCGTCCTCTTCTTATTGATACCTTCGATCTCAACCCAAGAAACAACGAAAATCGAACAAAAGAATGATGGAAAGGAGAGAAATAGATGTGTTATAGTACTGAACTATAGCTCCCTGTAGAGAAAGATAAAAGTCAGAGACGAGGCCACAACCTGTAGTCGTATACGCACAAATTCTAGCTTGCCAATCCCCACTTCCAGTTGCCAAGCTTCCCGCCGGGCTCAAATCGATTGAATTAACTATTCCGGTCTGAGAAATCGCAGAGAGACGTGAAGACGAAACCACGCACCGGAATTCTTGTGACCTTGAAGCATACACTGCACAACCGCATTCTTCGCATCCCAAAACTGCACACCACGATCTTTGGAACCTGAAACGACCCACCGTCCATCATGCGAAGCTGCCACACTCAATACGTAATCCTTCCGACCCACGTCAGGCAAGAAACAAAAAGGAAGGGGAGAGAAAACGCACCTTGTGTCCAGTGAAATTCATGGTACAACGATTTCCTTCATCATATCCCGTCTCATAAATACCATTCATCATAGGCCGTCGTCTCTGCCTACGACCAAGGGCCTCAACATTCCAATATTTCAACGTCTTATCCAGACTCCCACTCACAAGTCCCTTCCAATCAGGCGTGAAAGCGACACTGTAAACGCTATCACTATGCCCTTTCAGGCTTTCCACTAACGCTCCACTACGTATATTCCAGATCCGCACAATAGTGTCCAGACTTCCAGCGGCGACATATTGTCCATTCGGACTGATAGCCACTGATGTAATGCCCGCGTTGCTATGTGAAGGACCAAGATCTTCGATAGTCAAAAACTTTGAAGTTCCATCAACCATATCCCAAATTCCGATACTTTCATTGGACCCGGAAACAAGATGACGATCGTCTGGTGAAAAATTCAAAGAGTGGATTTCTTGTTGGTGACCATCAAACACGTTTCGAATCCGTTTCTTGCCAATGTCCCAAATCTATCATCGTCTTGTAAGTGTTTGAAAAGAGATGCAACAATAGGTGATTCTTACACGGATTTGTTTATCCTCTGCTCCCGTTGCAAGGAACTTGCCGTCAGGACTGAAACACACGCTTCGAATATAGAGATCTCCAGATTTCCCGGTAGCTTCATCGACCAGAACACTAGTAATAATGTTATCAATGTGAATGAATTGAGACTCGGAGAAGCCGATGGCTGACATACCATGTCTTCTGACCCGTCTTAGTATCGTAAATTTGCGCCGTTCGGTTACATCCCGTCGCGAGATATTTGCCATTAGCCGAGAATCTGACGCAGCAAACAACACTACGAATGACCGATCAGAACGGAGACAGCACGCAACATGTGTTAACGCACCTTTCGTGCATCAAGGTGTGCACCAAGGAAACATCAAGCCGCCTCTTGACTTTGGGGTTGAAGATCACGAACCAATCTGTTCCCTCCTTCTTCAAGTCAGGTGCCACGGTGCGTATGTCAAGATCATCGGAGAAGCCTTGATTGGCACCCGCAGCAGGGTCAACGGCTCCGACACCTGGACCCGTTGTAGGGTAATCAGAAGTTGAATTAAGTGAAAAAGATTGGATAGGAATCAACGAGTAAGACGAGTCGAGAGATTGCGTTCCGAAGTTGAAACTGCAAAAATCGAAGCTGTATGGATGTGTAGCGGGAAAAGCTGAGCTCCTATGTCCTGCATGGCCTGTGGGCATCGAGATGACAGAAACCGCGGGACCGGATGGAAGACCCGAATGTAAAAACCGGTACCTCCACTGCGACACCCCATCATCCGGGTCAACGAACGCCAATTCTACATAACATAATCCAGTCGAGTCAAAGAACACAGTAGCTGGTAGATCTGGACTGTCAATAAAAAGACGGAAAAGACGCCGCAAGCAGAAATGGCAATTTTCAACGTTCCAACGTGTTTCTGAGAGGCATCCCCAGTGAGATTTGTTGCCTTCAACAATACTGGACCGAGGAATGTCTATGAGGTCAGCTTCGGGACCCTGGCTCGAATCCACGTCTTCTTCGTATCTGCCAAACGTGGTTTTCGTTCCCCACCACAGCCGCCCTCCCAAAACATGCACTGGAGTTGATTTATGCTGCATAGGTTTAGATTCATTCCATTGGACAATTGAAATACTATGGCTCACTTTGCAAACCGGACTCGATGGGTAAATGAATCTGAAATTCGTACCGGTGGGATCCATACGTTGCAACTCGATTCGTCCGCAGATTGCTGCATAATCTAATGTCTTGAGAGACACTTGCTTCAGAACGCCAAGCTCGGCAAGCTCATTCCGGAAATCGTCCTTATCGGAAGTTCAACATTGGCGATAAAAAGAGCATGAAGCACTTACGAAAGCAAAATCTAGCAATTTGTAAAACGGGAAATAGATGCGAGGCGCAGTGAAACACCTGGTCAACACACGGAAGCAGGACGTATTCAAAAAGGCTTTGTGGTGATGAGCAAATCGGTCCGAAATGGCGGTAATTGCACTACTGTACAACTCGACCTTGACTTCGTCGTTGGTCCTTTCGAAGCGCTCATCACCAGGCCAAGAAAGTGTGATGTTGTCACAACCGGTGCCAGGTCCAACTTTCAAATAACCATAATCCCGACACTCGATGACTTCACCACCATCCTTATCCCCGGAGTCATCGAGAACCTCCTCGGCTACCCGCAATGAAATCTGAGCCATGAGCTCATTAGCTTCCTGCTGCATGTCGGGGGAAAATCCGGATCGTTCGAAGTCGCCTAGATAGTCATCAAACGATTTGTGGAAAAACTTGAAGGATTTCTTGTCAGCTTCGTTAGGAATAGGAACCTTCACGACGGAGTATATATGACGAACGGCGCCATAAGCGGCGTGCTGAGTCAATCCCATGAGATTGCATTGCAAACGAAATTTATTCGCACCCCAACGCCAATACCGCTGTGGGAGTAGTAGCCTCCTGGTGTTAACCATCACATCATGTGGAATCTTGGAGAGGATCCTCTCATACAATGCATCGAGCGGAGCCAGAGGATGATGTCTTCCCAGTCTATCACGTTTCGGACCCGCATCAATGACCACGAGGACGTCAAAAAACTGAGAGGCTGGATCTCCGTAGTATGGGTCGTCGATATATTTGACTACTATCGAAGCGTACGCGAATAGCCCTCCCGAGGCTGTGGTGATCTTCAGTAAACCATGCTTGGAGGGCCACTCTGCCTCATGCTGCAACGTAGTGTTGTTGCGTTTGATCTTTGCTAGTTCATCGCTGAGATATAATTCGACATCTTGACGCCCCTCCTCTGAATCTACCGCAATGTCCTCCTTTTTATATGCTAGTGCAACCTCGGGCTTGTCAAAGAACAGAGTGATGATGGGCTCTGGGCGACTGGCAACAATCCATACGACCGGAGACGTAGGATATTGGATGCAAAAGCCCGAGATTAGCTCGAGCAGCTCTCGCTGTGTGAGAGGATTGCTGCATTCGTCAAGGCCATCAATGAGAATCACGAATCGATGTGGATAATTGACTAAGTGGCGGATGAATGGTTCAACTATGAACTTGTTGAACTGGGTTGGTAGCGCTCTTCGAAAGAGAGCTGGATCTCTAGTGATTTCGTTCCGAATGAATTCACGATAGGGCTCGCACTTGACAGCGAGTTGATACGCAATGGTCGTGAAAGTTTTAGATCCATCTTTACGTTCGTCCGCGCAAAAAAAAACTGAAGCAACGATGACACCAGGAGCATTTTCAGCAACGATCTGCATGATTGCCGACTTTCCAACTCCAGCGTGGCCGACTATCCAACGCATCTTTTCTTCGTCACTGTACTGGGAAATGAAATCCAAGCACCGTTGTATGATCGCAAGCCTCGTCCCGGGGTGACATCGCGGGGGTGGATAACGGTCGGAAGAATCGAACTCTGCTCCACGTATCGTTTCTTGGAGAAGCTCCTTCATGACTGATGGAGTTATAACAGTAAGCATGAGTGCACTAGATATACGACATGAGCATTTCTCACAGTTGTCCGAGGCGGTGCTGATGTCAACAAATGTACTATTCACGATTGAAAAATCATGCGATCTGTAGAACATGCCTCGGCCTTGGTCCTGTTTATGCGAAGGTAAATTGCAACTCGGTATATCAGAGCTGGGGAAGAACATTCACATATTGCCCTTGAGGAGCCGGGCCAGAATGAGACAGCACGACTGCTTGACCTTGAAGAGGCTGGGATGCAGCAGGGACAAGCTGCATGGGTTCTGGGTGTAAATAAGAGTATTGGTTAGCCGAGCATTCCAAGTGTTGAATATCAGCGGGAGGCTGTAGGGGTTGGCGACTCGGAAATTGAACAGATAAGGAACTGGCGCCTGAATGGGCGGAAACGGCCGATGCTGGTTGACAAGAGGTGAATGCTAGAGAGAGGGGGATTTCCGGAAGTTCAGTTAGCACGTCCAATCTTCCTGTATCATACTCAGGCAAAGCAGGATGCTGGCGGGAAGGCAAACGGCGTAGAGATGGCGTACGAGGGGAGGTGGAAGAAATACGATCCTTGAGACGAGAAGCCCGAGACAATATACGATCCGTACGGCTCGGCCAAGGTTTTTCTGACATCCTGTAGGGTGAGAGGAGGGAAGGGAGTAGAATGGCTCAGGTGGAGGAAGTGACCACCTCTCATCGTATAAGAACGCTTTAAAACACAGCCCATCAGACTATGCTTCGAATTCACATGGCGAGAGACATAGATAATGGCCCATTACCAGTCGTACCGTGGTTTGCCCTCGCTCCTCTTAATTGCAAAAGACGCTTTGGTCTTCAAGAAATAAGAATACAAGTCGGATCTTGACACCAATAGAGGAAGAAGCCGGAGGCCCTGGTATGCCAGCACTTGACCATAGAGCTGCCATAATGACGATTGTTACAACCAATCGAAAGCCGCGCCACGAGATCTGCAGAGATACATCAGTATTGCTGTCTCTGCCAGATTCCAATGACCAACAGAAACTTTTAGTTTAGCAACGCTGTTCCATAAGATGGTGATGTTGAAGTCTATTATTACTGAGCGACAGTTCTTGAACCTCGCTCCCACAACCCGTTTAATTCCACGGCTCGAGACGACCCATAGAAAATGATCATCTACAAGGCCAACGTAAATGGGTCAGTTTATACTGCCAATGGTCGTATCGTCCAGCATGAGCGACGAGGATTGCAAGAGTGATGTGCGGCTGCGCAGCTTTGATAGCTGATGCGGATGGCATCCGAGCAGCAACTGGCAGCAGATGCCAGCTGCTGCCAACCGCTCATCGATCGCTCATCTTTGATTGATGGTTCCCACGCGCCCAAATACTTATTCTGAGTCGCAGCTCCAGCAGCCCAAGCAGAAACTGCGTAACGTATTCACTGATGGAGGGCCAGAGGCCACGTCGAAGCTCTTTGTTAGTATGTGTCGGAAATTGAGGTGGGGACGTCGATGGTATTGGGACGAGGCTTAGTTACAATCTACTACGTAATGTCTATTATACCTACACACCGAGTCATGTGATGTATAATTTCCAACAGTATGCATCAGCAAAACTCAAAACACTTATTTATCCTTTTCTCAACTTAGCAAAAGTGTGACTTAAAAATGACTTATTAATGGAGGGGCCAGAGCACTGTAATGGAACAAGCAACAAAAAGAACCTGTTGGAAATTAAGGTAGTTCCAAGATGTTCAAAGAATGTTAGGCAGAGAAAAAGGTGGAAATAAAGAAAAGATAGGGAGATTGAGCTATGTTTTTTAGTACAGCCTCTTCTACTAGTTGTAAAATTCCGGAAAAATCACGACAAATCTTAGAATATTAAAAAAACATAAGTTTATATGTAAGCTTTTGTCAGAAACATACCCGTTATGGAGATATCAAGGTTCCATCATGGGGTGGGGGGGTCATTGTCAACTGCAGATAGACTCGTCGTAGAGCCTGCTCTACTAACCGGAAAATTATGGAAAAATCACGACAAATCTTAGAATATTAAAATAACATAAGTTTATATGTGTGTTTTCATCGCAAAACATACCAGTTATGGAGATATAGAAAAACATACAAGAATGTCATGTTTTATACTGGTTCCTGTACCGATTCTAATGATTTAAGAGTGTAAGTATATGTATTCAAGGTCCAGGAATTCGAATCTGGTTTTAGATTTATTATCCGATCAATATTTGAGGAGCTATAGCGCAATTTTGTGTTTATTATATGTTAAATGTGCCATATCTCAATAGGCTTTCATCCAACAAACGATCTAACGACATATTCGTACTCCCCGACCTCGAAACTATAGGAATACACTTTTAGATCATTAAAATCCATGCAGAAATGACCCGAAAATATCTCCTACCTATGATTTGAGGAACTTTGACTCGAAAATCCCAAGTCCAGCAGTCACATGATGTCATGTGACATGTTGAACTTCTGTTTCGAGCACAACGTTGATTCTTCTTCATCACCACCATCATTCTTCCCCTCCCCATCCTCCCCCTCCCCCTTTCTTGCCCTCCAGGCCTGTAATATGGTAAGTAACATCCTCTTCACCTTCCTACCTCTCCCCCAGCTGATTCTAAGCTGGTTTAGGACGCTTTTTTGCCTTTTTTGGATGCTCTTTAGGGGGGTTTTTTGGGAGTGTTTATGCCTGGTGAGTTATTCTATTTGTTCTATTATTCTGAAAGCTAATATATCTCTAGATAGTCATTGTTCTCATCTAATCCACTCTTCATCATCCTCACTATCACCAGGTATGTTGTTAATTTGATCCTTATTGAAACTACTAAAGTCCGCTTTTTTATTCAGGGTCTATTTCCTTTTTAGGAAGGTATAATAGTTAGTATATGTAGTCTATTTTATGTCTGTGATGTATTTAGTATGATTTTTGAATATTGATTTGATACTTTTTGATACTTTTTAGTGTGATGTTATGACTTAAATATGACTTATTCTTTGTTGACCTAGTCTTAAGATGGAATCTAAGTCATGTAAGTCTGGTATAAGTCACATGTAAATGCTACTATATTTTTAAGATAATTTCAAAAAGTACCAACAAGATAAATTTAAGTTGAGAAAAAGCAAATTTAACAGTTGTTTAAAGGCTTTTGGTGACTTATCAGATTCTTGACTTATTTATGCCTTAAACCCATTTTAAGTTACCAAAAGTCACCTAAAAAGTATTTTTGGATTTCCTGATGTGTATGCACTGAAGCCTTGAGTCAGACTCCTACCCAGTCCAATTGCTGACACATGCGGATTACTCCGACGGCGACCAAACAAACAAACCTAAGAGACTCGCCTTGCGCCAGCAAGGGACTGGCACAATACGCCATTAGTCAGCCGCTGACATTATCGATACAGTCGGGTGACTCGAGGTGACGCCCAGTGACGCCCGGGTGACATTCGGGTAACGCATGATGTACTCCTGGCTTGTTCGAAAGAATTGGCTCCGAAACGTGTATGACTGATGCAAAGGTCACCAAAAAAATAAGACAGCAACCTTGGAATATGCTCATTTACTGAAAACGATCATCTTGTCCATAGCATGCTGAGTTGAATTAAAATCTGACTTCGATTATAACATCAGTGGTTCATTAATTTTAGTACCACTGCGGAACTCATCAGCATCTATCATATATACAGTACAGGCAGCATTAATACATTCCCCCCATCATTACTATGTCTCCGATGACAAGTCAAGCTGATATTGTACAAACCTGAGCAGCACAATTGCTCCACTACAACGGTGTTTCTATCACTCTATTCATCTCATCTTTACTCTCCGATACATTCCGTGAAAATCCAGTCACTCAAGAACTAATGACAAACCCCAAACATATGCTACACCTCTTTTTCCCGAACCGCAATACTCGCAAAGTAATAGAGGAGTGGGTTTTTGAAATAACTACAGATCTTTATCAAAAACAGACGGAGGAACTTGCTCGGTAGGTTCAGGATATTATTTTCTCGCTAAGGATGCAGGTTGAAGAGTGGAGTTTTGAACACCTCAGCAATGGTATGGAGACTGTTGAACCTCTGAATCTAAAAATTAACACACCCGAACTCTGAAACACTTCTTCACTTCTGCACAAAATTTTTCATCCGTCCAGTGAGAAATATACCATGTATCGCGAAGCGGTATCCGGGTGGGATACCATTAGGGGACGACTCGGACCATAATGAACGGATTATGAACAGTAAGTGTTACACTATTAAATTTAGAGTATGTCACTCCGTTCCTGTAAGTGATAAAGTGGAGCGTCCTGGTGGGACAAGCCAGAAAAATCCAAGTGGTCGGAGTCGAAATCCCAAGAAGTCATCGAAGACTCATTGTCTGTTGCTGGAGGACTACTCGGCGGTAGCACGTCGTTGTATGGGGTATATGCAGGTAGTCTGGGACTGCCGGTGGAGGGGAAGCCAATTGAAGTATATTCCTCAGAGGGCGAGTGCGCAGAGAAATGTGCAGGGGTTTGATTATCACGATCCTGAGATGGAGCTGCAGCCATAGCTCCAGTAAGCGCTGGATAAAGAGTCTATACTCCGGGGACATCAGCATTTATTCATGCGAAATAATAGGTTAGTGACCGGAAAAAGAATAGCGTAGGGAGCAGCATAGCACGATAGAGACAGGGTCTTCCTTGAACATGTTGTCAAAACCTCTGAGTCTGACGGTTGCCGCTGAACAATGTTGAGCTATACCAGGAAGCTAG
>NW_006267357.1:9715-14553 GCF_000300575.1 Agaricus bisporus var. bisporus H97
TAGCATATGTTTGGGGTTTGTCATTAGTTCCTGAGTGAGTGAATTTTCGCGGAATGTATCGGAGAGTAAAGATGAGATGAATAGAATGATAGAAACACTGTTGTTTGTACAATAATGTCAATATCAGCTTGACTTATCATCGGAAACATAGGAATGACGGGGGGGATGTATTAATGCTGCCTGTACTGTATATATCATAGATGCACGGTTACTTTGATGAGTTCCGCAGTGGTACTGATATTAATGAACAGATGAACCACTGATGTTATAATTGAAGTCAGATTTTAATTTAACTCCGCATGCTATGGACAAGATAATTGTTTTCAGTAAATGAACATATTCCAAGGTTGTTATCCTATTTTTTTGGTGACCTTTGCATGAGTTATACACGTTTCGGAGCCAATTCTTTCGAACAAGCCAGGAGTACATCATGCGTTACCTGAATGTCACCCGGGCGTCACAGGGCGTCACCTTGAGTCACCCGACTTATCGATAATGTCAGCGGCTGACTAATGGCGTATTGTGCCAGTCCCTTGCTGGCGCAAGGCGAGTCTCTTAGGTTTGTTTGTTTGGTCGCCGGTCGGAGTCACCCGCATGTGTCAGCAATTGGACTGGGTAGGAGTCTGGAGTTATGGGGCTTCCCACATTCGTTAGATTTGTTTATCTCTGTTTGCCCCGCCCGAGCAAGAGTGGACTGGGAAGGAGTCTGGCCTTGAGTACATATATCATGGGAGTAAGAGGATAATCGTCGAACGACATCGTATTAGCAGGCTTACATCAGTCTTAGTACATCACTCGCTCACATAACTAGGAAACCTGCCTCTTAAATCTACCACAAATATTCCGAAGTTCAGAATCGTGACAACGTTGTCAGTAACCTTGTCCTTGCATCGTATACCATATCCCAATCCTTTCGCAGGAAAATCCCTGGAAAAATCAGTCGCATTGCTTTAAAAAAGCCGGGAACAAGAGGGATCTATGACTCAACATCCCTGGTGACGACCATCATACCCTTCAACCCGCACGTCAACCTGCAATTGAGGTCCGGAAATAGTCCCGTACCTTCTTATACAGATTCGTCTCATCTTGTAATCCCTCTTTTCTTTCACCGCTTGATGTGCCACTGTTTCAACTTTCTCATTAGTACAACATGTTTCTTTCACTGTCGCGCCTGCACAAGGACGATTAATTGAACGATAAAACCAGTTATTTCAGCAACTCAAAATCATCGCATGATACATATATATATAATATTCATTGCGCGCCAAAACAGAAGATACACAATTCACTAATAAACGCAAAAAAAGGGAAAAAAGAGCAAACGAAACAAAAAAAACGAGTATATACGTATATAATGCAGAAGTACGGCCATACAAAACACACTGAGAGGGATACGATAGTCAAAAAGTCAAACGCGAATCAGCACGATCCAGAAGAGAAAAGTATGATAACATGTTTTTTCGGTGAGGACTCACAAGAGAACACAAGAACGAACTGAATTTTGTGAAAGAAAAGAAATTATTTTGTGATTAAAGATCGACAAATCTTCATCTTCTTCTTATTGGTACCTTCGATCTTAACCCAGAAAACAACGAAAAACGAACAAAAGAGTGATGAGAAGGAGAGAGAAATAGATGTGTTATACTGAACTATAGCTCCCTGTAGAGAAAAGATAAAAGTCAGAGACGAGGCGGCACGCCTGTTGTCATAAACGCACAAATTCTAGCTAGCCAATCCCCACTGCCAGTAGCCAAAATGCTTCCCGCCGGGCTCAAATCGATTGAATTAACTATTCTGGTTTGAGAAGCCATAGAAATGTGAAGACGAAACCACATACCGGAATTTTTGTGACCTTGAAGCATACACTGCACAACCGCATTCTTCGCATCCCAAAACTGCACACCACGATCTTTGGAGCCTGAAACGACCCACCGTCCATCATGTGAAACTGCCACACTCAATACGTAATCCTTCCGACCCACGTCAGGCAAGAAACAAAAAGGAAGGGGAGAGAAAACGCACCTTGTGCCCAGTGAAATTCATGATACAACGATTTCCTTCATCACGTCCCGCCTCATAATAACCCTTCATCATGGGCCATCGTCTCCGCCAACGGCCAAGGGCCCCAACATCCCAATACTTTAACGTCTTATCCAGACTCCCACTCACAAGTCCCTTCCCATCAGGCGTGAAAGCGACGCTGTAAACGCTATCATTATGCCCTCTCAGGGTCTTCACTAATTCTCCATTATCAATGCACCAGATCCGCACGACAGTGTCCAGACTTCCAGCGGCGACATATTCTCCATTCGGACTGATAGCCACTGATGTAATGCCTGCGTTGCTATGTGAAGGACCAGGATCGTCGATAGTCAAAAACTTTGAGGTTCCATCAACCATATCCCAAATCCCGATGCTTCCATCGGACCCGGAAACAAGATGACGACCGCCAGGTGAAAATTTCAAGGAGTCGATTTCTTGTTGGTGACCATCAAACACGTTGCGAATCCGTTTCTTGCCAATATCCCAGATCTACCATCATATTGTGAGCGTTTGAAAAGAGATACATGAAGAAGTGATTCTTACACGGATTTGTTTATCCTCTGCTCCCGTTGCAAGGAACTTGCCGTCAGGACTGAAACACACGCTTCGAATATAGAGATCTCCAGATTTCCCGGTAGCTTCATCGACCAGAACACTAGTAATAATGTTATCAATGTGAATGAATTGAGACTCGGAGAAGCCGATGGCTGACATACCATGTCTTCTGACCCGTCTTAGTATCGTAAATTTGCGCCGTTCGGTTACATCCCGTCGCGAGATATTTGCCATCAGCCGAGAATCTGACGCAGCAAACAACACTACGAATGACCGATCAGAACGGAGACAGCACGCAACATGTGTTAACGCACCTTTCGTGCATCAAGGTGTGCACCAAGGAAACATCAAGCCGCCTCTTGACTTTGGGGTTGAAGATCACGAACCAATCTGTTCCCTCCTTCTTCAAGTCAGGTGCCACGGTGCGTATGTCAAGATCATCGGAGAAGCCTTGATTGGCACCCGCAGCAGGGTCAACGGCTCCGACACCTGGACCCGTTGTAGGGTAATCAGAAGTTGAATTAAGTGAAAAAGATTGGATAGGAATCAACGAGTAAGACGAGTCGAGAGATTGCGTTCCGAAGTTGAAACTGCAAAAATCGAAGCTGTATGGATGTGTAGCGGGAAAAGCTGAGCTCCTATGTCCTGCATGGCCTGTGGGCATCGAGATGACAGAAACCGCGGGACCGGATGGAAGACCCGAATGTAAAAACCGGTACCTCCACTGCGACACCCCATCATCCGGGTCAACGAACGCCAATTCTACATAACATAATCCAGTCGAGTCAAAGAACACAGTAGCTGGTAGATCTGGACTGTCAATAAAAAGACGGAAAAGACGCCGCAAGCAGAAATGGCAATTTTCAACGTTCCAACGTGTTTCTGAGAGGCATCCCCAGTGAGATTTGTTGCCTTCAACAATACTGGACCGAGGAATGTCTATGAGGTCAGCTTCGGGACCCTGGCTCGAATCCACGTCTTCTTCGTATCTGCCAAACGTGGTTTTCGTTCCCCACCACAGCCGCCCTCCCAAAACATGCACTGGAGTTGATTTATGCTGCATAGGTTTAGATTCATTCCATTGGACAATTGAAATACTATGGCTCACTTTGCAAACCGGACTCGATGGGTAAATGAATCTGAAATTCGTACCGGTGGGATCCATACGTTGCAACTCGATTCGTCCGCAGATTGCTGCATAATCTAATGTCTTGAGAGACACTTGCTTCAGAACGCCAAGCTCGGCAAGCTCATTCCGGAAATCGTCCTTATCGGAAGTTCAACATTGGCGATAAAAAGAGCATGAAGCACTTACGAAAGCAAAATCTAGCAATTTGTAAAACGGGAAATAGATGCGAGGCGCAGTGAAACACCTGGTCAACACACGGAAGCAGGACGTATTCAAAAAGGCTTTGTGGTGATGAGCAAATCGGTCCGAAATGGCGGTAATTGCACTACTGTACAACTCGACCTTGACTTCGTCGTTGGTCCTTTCGAAGCGCTCATCACCAGGCCAAGAAAGTGTGATGTTGTCACAACCGGTGCCAGGTCCAACTTTCAAATAACCATAATCCCGACACTCGATGACTTCACCACCATCCTTATCCCCGGAGTCATCGAGAACCTCCTCGGCTACCCGCAATGAAATCTGAGCCATGAGCTCATTAGCTTCCTGCTGCATGTCGGGGGAAAATCCGGATCGTTCGAAGTCGCCTAGATAGTCATCAAACGATTTGTGGAAAAACTTGAAGGATTTCTTGTCAGCTTCGTTAGGAATAGGAACCTTCACGACGGAGTATATATGACGAACGGCGCCATAAGCGGCGTGCTGAGTCAATCCCATGAGATTGCATTGCAAACGAAATTTATTCGCACCCCAACGCCAATACCGCTGTGGGAGTAGTAGCCTCCTGGTGTTAACCATCACATCATGTGGAATCTTGGAGAGGATCCTCTCATACAATGCATCGAGCGGAGCCAGAGGATGATGTCTTCCCAGTCTATCACGTTTCGGACCCGCATCAATGACCACGAGGACGTCAAAAAACTGAGAGGCTGGATCTCCGTAGTATGGGTCGTCGATATATTTGACTACTATCGAAGCGTACGCGAATAGCCCTCCCGAGGCTGTGGTGATCTTCAGTAAACCATGCTTGGAGGGCCACTCTGCCTCATGCTGCAACGTAGTGTTGTTGCGTTTGATCTTTGCTAGTTCATCGCTGAGATATAATTCGACATCT
>NW_006267358.1:0-7624 GCF_000300575.1 Agaricus bisporus var. bisporus H97
TGCTGACGTGGGGGCCATCTATTTTCATTCCGGATGTTAGGGCGACTGTGACTGTGATGTCACAGGTCACACCTAAACTCAAGAACTAAGGAGTATAGTGACAAAAGTTATATTAGGCGTGAACCTAAGAGAACTCGACGGAGTCTTCTACAAGTTTCTACCTACTTTATATACCTAGACTACGGCGCACAGACCAACTACCCTAGGTAATTATTTATATACTGACATGAGAAAAGAAGTACGTATGAGAAAGTAAACTAATTATACATTTGACATGTGAAAAGAAGAGTGGAGCCAGAAGTAAGTAAACACGAGTACATTGATCATAAAAACGTCAACAAGACCAAACAAACCATAAAAGTGTCCACAAGTACAAACAACTCCTAAACAGGTAATTTACTCACACAAACCATTGATGCCCGAAGTAGTTACCCAACAACGCATCACACGGACATAGTATGAAGAACCCGGATAGTTCCCAATACCGAGCCCCCCACGCTGACCACCTCTGTATTACCCATTCCTTCTGCTCTTCCACATCCCACATTGCCAACGTCGTCCTCCCACACTCCCTACACTGGTGGCCCGATAGGCGCCATCCTACCGGCCTTTCCTCTCGTCCTATAGCCGCTGCCCTCCTCCGCCATTGTACTTGCTCCGCATGGTTCGGAGGTAGAAAAGAAAAGATAAGATCGATAAGCTCAATTGGTAGATCTGTAATTTGTGCCATTTTAGCAGTATGCCGATAGTTTAGCCTCCGTCGAACTGTAGCAGCAGAGGGAAATTATTATGTAATAAAATATGTGACAGATGTGACAGCGTGACGCCATGACATTCTGGCAAGGTTCTAACAGTACCCCCTCCTTAAAGTCGGCTCCTCCGGAGACGACCCTTCAAGACCTCCACGTTCGCCAATTTCGTTCCAACTTCTTAAGATATTCGGCATCAAACTGTTTGTCATCCCATCCGAATAAAGTCTTGGCTGTAAATCGATTAGGTAGTTCCCTTTCTTGGAACCCGGTGTCACGTAGAACGTGCTGTATCCTATTGAGTTCCCCATAGAGTTGGTGGAATTCAGTAATCAATTCTTTGGCGTTAGCCAAGTTCTCCTCGGGTTCCCACGAGTCTGCTTCTGCCGTATACCCTTTCCATCGAACTAAGAACCGCTTCTTTCCATGGAACCATTTGGCGTTAAGGATTTTTTCCACTTCCCACTCCTGTTCTCCTTCTATTTCTACGGCCGGTGCCGGTTTACTTCCTTGTCCTTCCACTTGTTCTCGGTAAAGTACTATTCGGCTGACGTTAACTACTGGATGAATTCGGATAGATCGGGGAAGATCTATTTCCACTGCGTTGGGGGAAATGATCTTCTTGATGGTGTATGGTCCGATGAATTTCTCCGTAAGTTTCCGGGTAGGTCGTCCCTGGATTTGAAGGTCCCGGGTAGCCAATAGAACTTTATCTCCTACTTTGTACTTTACCGCTTCTCCCCTGCCTCTATCCGCATATCTCCGCATGTCATCTTGTGCCTTTTTTAGGGCCGCTTGAGTTTCCTCGTGTTGAAGTTTCATGCGGTCCGCAAACTCCGCTGCTGCCGGGTGATTGCCCTGTCGTCGAAGATCGAAGCCAGTTCTTGGATGTCTTCCCACGTTGACCATAAATGGAGTTTCCTTTGTTGATGATTGTTCTTTATTGTTATAGGAAAACTCTGCCGTTGCTAACCAATCAGGCCAATCAGTTTGTCTATGATCAACAAATGATCGGAGGTATTGCTCTAGTTCTTGATTGGTTCGTTCGGTTTGGCCATCCGTCTGTGGGTGGAACGCCGTAGATAACCTAGTATCGATTCCCAACATTTTATTCAACTCCTTTGTAAAGTCTGCAGCTAATTGCGGTCCCCTATCTGAGATCACTGTTTCTGGTAATCCATGCAACTTCCATACATGATCCCTGAACAGCTTAGCTAGTCCTAGCGCTGATGTCGTTTCCGTAGTTGGGATGAAGTGAGCCATTTTACTGAATCGATCGCACACTACCAGAATTGAGTCCATTCCCTGTGATTCTGGTAATTTTACTATGAAGTCGACGGATACGTCGGCCCATGGTTTGGTGGGAATAGGGTTCGGCATTAATTTTCCTGCCGGCGGTGTTGGTCGATTCTTATTTCGTTGACATTGGTCGCACCCTTCCACATACTTCTGGACTTGCTTAGTGACGCCTGGCCACCAGTAATTGCGTGTTACCATTTCTACTGTCTTCCATTGTCCTCCGTGTCCAGCAATGGGAGTATCGTGATGTAGTCGAATGATCTTGGGTCCTTAACGTCTCATCTTTCGGCACATAGACTTTTCCTTTCCTTCAGTACTAATCCTCCTCTATCTTCCACTCGTCTCCCCTCAATGACTTCACCTTTGCTCGCTTCATCTCTTCTACCGCTTTTACCACATCATCTTCTCTTGCTTCGGATTTTCTGATTTCCTCTAATATTCCTTCTTCCTCGGCATTGATTAACATATGACCTTCTTCCATTGCTCGAATTGCAAAGTATTCTGGTTTTAACAAGGTTTGATCTTTGTTATCATCCTTTGTTCCTTGTTCAAAGTCAGGTCTTCTGCTCAAAGCGTCTGCCTTCCCCATTGTTTTTCCTGGACGGAATTTTAATTCGAAATTAAATCTAGATAGATATAAGGCCCATCTGGCTTGTCGTCGATTTAGTTGTTGGGCTTTCGCGAAGTATTCTAGATTGCGATGATCTGTCCAAATTTCGAACTTATGTTTCGCCCCTTCCAGGAAGTGTCTCCATTCTTCTAAACACCGCATAATTCCCAGCATCTCCCTATCGTGAATGTCGTAGTTTCGTTCCGTCTCCGTCATTGATTTGGAGATGTATGCTACCGGTCTCCACTTTCCGTCTTCACATTTCATCGCCAATTCTCCACCCGTGGCGTAAGCCGATGCATCAGATTCCACTTTTAGCTCTTTATCCAATTCTGGGGCTACTTGGATTGGGTGTGATGTGAATCTTGCTTTTAGCGTACCAAAGGCCTCCTCTTCTTCATCTCCCCAACTCCATTTCTTGTCCTTTTTAGTCAATGCGTGTAATGGTTTTGCAATACTGGCGAATTTTTCAATGAACCGTCGATAGTAATTTGCCAGTCCCAAGAATTTTTGTACATCTTTAACGCATTTTGGAGTCGGCCACTCTACTACGTCTTTCACTTTCCTTTCCTCCATCTTGATTCCGTTTCTCCCTATTATACATCCCAAAAACCCCATCTCACTTCGTTTCCATTCACATTTTTCTGGTTTTGCGAATAAGTCATTGTCCATCAACCTCTGCAATACTTCTTCCACCACCTTATCATGTTCTTCTTCATCGTCTGTTCCTATCAAAATATCGTCAATGAATACAGCCACTTTTCCAGTATTTACTAAGTCCCTAAAAAGTTCGTTCATCATAGTCTGAAAAGTAGCAGGCGAATTTGTAAGTCCAAAAAACATAACAGTGGGTTCAAAGGCACCCATGAAAGTAGTAAAGGCTGCCTTCCACTCGTCTCCTTCTTTTATCCTAATGTTATTATAACCCCAACGTAAATCTATCTTAGAGAATAATCGTTTACTACCCATAGTGTCTATAAGTTCAGAAATTAAAGGTAAAGGATAATTGTTTTTAATTGTCCAATCGTTCAAAAATCGATAGTCCTGTACCATTCGCTTCTTTCCATCCTTCTTTGGCACAAAATATACCGGTGAGGTTTGGGGGGATTTCGAAGGTCTAATATATCCCTTTCGGAGTTGGTCCTTGATGAATGCTTGGACTTCTTCTCTTTCGTTTGGTGACAAGGGGTATATTTTCCCTTTCTTGGGTTTGAAATCCTCCTTTAATTCGATAGCATGATCCCATGGTTTCCTAGTAGGCATTCTCTCTGATTCTTTTTGTTTGAATACTTTAAGGAACTTGTGGAACCGTCTTGGTACCACTTGCTCTACCGAGTCTATGCTTCGAATTTCTTCTTCTTCCAGCATCTCTTCTGTCATTCCTCTTACCCACATCTCTAGTTGTCCTTCTTCCTCTCTACTCCTATTTTTCCTTTGGGCGCTTATCCGTTTAGGACGTACCTGTCCAGCCTCCGCTTGTCCCGCGGTGGCTGTCTTGCTGTTATCTTCTTCTAGACGTTCTGCCTTATCCCCATTTAATCGGTCAGCCACGTCACCGGGTGATTGCGCCCACCCCTCAGCTTTCTCTTTGGGTTGTTGTGCCAACCCCTCAGCTCTACCATTAGCACGCCTGTTACGTGCCAATTCCCTAGCAAATGCTGCCTCAACTCCTAATGCGATCCCTTCGATGATGTTCTTGGGAGTGGTGAATCTCCCTACTGCCTTGTTCACCCGTTCGTATCTTTCTTCTTCATCTCTGATTTCTTCCTGCTCCTTTTCATATGCTTCTATCTTGGCCATAGTTGGTCCTTCCTCTTCGTCATCACTTCCTTCATATGGCATGCCAAACTCGTCTAAGGCTATTTCCTCCATTGCTGGGCATTTGTGTTTGCTCAGCAAATGTTCCGGCGTTTGGGTTCCACACTCCTCGCATCTATACTGCAACACCGTTCCCCAGTTTGATTTCTTTGGGAAGGAGACTAATTTCCAACCTGCATATTGCTTGTGTGACATGTCAGGCTTTTCCCTCTTTTCTTCCTCTCGTGCTTCTTTCATCAACTGCCGTGTCGATTTCTTTGGTTCCTCCATCCTTCGTATTTCCTCTTGTTTTTCTTTTGCTTTTCCTTTATCTTTGTACCCACACCCTTCTGGGCACCTGGTCATCTTTACCTCTCCTTTCTCCCAATCGATTTCAGGGTTATGCATCTGTAGCCAAGGCATTCCTAATATGACTTTGTTTTTTCCTAGGCCACATATTTCGAAGTGTACTCTTTCTTTATGTCCCTTGTAGTATACGTTGGCAGCTACTCGATGTGTTACTGCTCCAGATGCATTGATCGTTCCATCGACATTTTTGACTGGGATTGGTCTTTCTAAAGGTTCCAACTTGAACCCTTCTTCATCTGCGAACGCCTTATCCATAAACATCCCCGTTGCTCCACTATCTAACAACGCCTGTACTCCTACTCCATCATGTGTGTCCAACTTCTCCACTCCCACGTTCAGCTTAATTTCCCTTAAAGGCTGAATTGTCCTTACGAGGAAATTCTCCTCTTGTACAGTGTCACAAACATTGATTTCGTTACATAGTACATCAAATTTGTTGTAGGAAGTCCAACGAGGAGACTTGGCTTCCTTTACTCTTTTAAATTCCTCTGCTCTTCCTCAAACACCCTCTTCCAATATTCCCGCTGCTCGTCCACATCTAAAGTTCGCACGTCTCGAGCCGGAGCCTTGCTCCAGCAGTTCTTGGCCATATGCCCCAACTTTCCACACTTGTAACATTTGATAGGACCTCGACTGGGTCCTGCTGCGGCGTCGACATCCATCGCGTTGGGATCTCGACGTTGAGGCTGAGGCCTCACGAAAGTGTTGTTGGGGGTATGGGTTCGTAGTTGGGGTTTAGCTTGCCCCCGCCGATAATAGTCTTCCTCCGCCTTTGCCTGCCTCCACTGCCTATCCAACTTCATGCTCCTTTCGTACCAACTCCTGATGGTGGTTGGTGGGTTCTCTGACTCCATCAACGCCTTCCTAATCCTTCCTGACAAACTTCTCTTGAATTCTTCGATGAGGGCTCGTCCCTCATATCCGCTATCCCGTGCTATTCTTTTGAACTCCTGTACGTGTTCCTCCGCGCTCTTGCTTCCTTGTTCGATCAACCTCAACTTCCCTACTGCCGTACTCTCTTCATCTGCATCTCCGAAATTGTTTCGAAGACTATCAAAAAGCTCCTCCGTGTGGGCTGGAGCTTCTTCTTCACCACCTTCGATCATTTCCATAATGTTTTCCTTCCACGATTCTGCTGCTCCTCCTTGTACATACGATAATATCCATGTAATCTGATCTCCTTGTAGTCTGTTTGCCATTTTTAGACTTAAGTAAATTTTGCAAGCCGTTATGAAACCATTCAACTCCTTCCCATCTCCAGAGAATATTTTTGGTCTTGCCACATCGATTTGTGGCGGTACTACTTGGACGATGGGAGTTTCTCCGTCGTCCCCAGGTGGTCCCTGCAGTCCCGGTGGCCCTTGAGCCGGGTTGTTCTGCAGCGTAGCGAGCTGCTGCTGCAGTTGAGCGATGAGAGTTGCTTGGGCGGACACTTGGTCCATAATTTGTTGTGCTGTAGCCATGTCTGGCTCGTTGTAGTCGGGGGGAGGTGGTTGATATAGGGGTAGGGGGGATACGGAAGGTTCTCGTTGTTCTGGTTCAGGTTCCTCTGATTGGGATTCCGAAGCAGATTCTTCTTCTTCCTCAGATTCAGAGGAAGGTACTCGGAATGTTCCGGGTGGTAATCGGTGAGAAATTTTGAAGAAGATGAGGGAGGTCTTTTCCTGTCACCTGATGCGTATCCACCAATTCAATGAAGCCAATAGCCTGCTTCACTTGAACGTGTATACAAAAGAAAAGGTTTTTATTCAAGAAGTGCCGCACTGGCGAAGGGAGCGACTACTGCCCTAGATAAAGCTATATACGAAGACGGATCTTCACGCTAATCTAGACACGCACTTAATGTGGCAATGTCACTCCTCTGCGTGTACCACTTGACAATGCAAGCGCAGCACGAGGTTTATACGGGAAGTTACAAATGAAGTAATACAGGGGTAGAAAATAACACCACACAGTATGGTAGGTCTCGTCTTATCAATGGTCTGTGTCAAACCACTGACGTCCACGGCACACGTTGTGTTTATGTGCAGACACCCCTTAAGCCTAGGGACCGGCTATGTGTGTGGCGGCCGCGATGGCGCGCAGAGAGTAGAGGACGATGAGAGAGTAAAAGATGGGGAGGGCACTGTGCTGTGCGATCCCCGGAGTAGTCGAGTTCTACTGTTAGGGCGACTGTGACTGTGATGTCACAGGTCACACCTAAACTCAAGAACTAAGGAGTATAGTGACAAAAGTTATATTAGGCGTGAACCTAAGAGAACTCGACGGAGTCTTCTACAAGTTTCTACCTACTTTATATACCTAGACTACGGCGCACAGACCAACTACCCTAGGTAATTATTTATATACTGACATGAGAAAAGAAGTACGTATGAGAAAGTAAACTAATTATACATTTGACATGTGAAAAGAAGAGTGGAGCCAGAAGTAAGTAAACACGAGTACATTGATCATAAAAACGTCAACAAGACCAAACAAACCATAAAAGTGTCCACAAGTACAAACAACTCCTAAACAGGTAATTTACTCACACAAACCATTGATGCCCGAAGTAGTTACCCAACAACGCATCACACGGACATAGTATGAAGAACCCGGATAGTTCCCAATACCGAGCCCCCCACGCTGACCACCTCTGTATTACCCATTCCTTCTGCTCTTCCACATCCCACATTGCCAACGTCGTCCTCCCACACTCCCTACACTGGTGGCCCGATAGGCGCCATCCTACCGGCCTTTCCTCTCGTCCTATAGCCGCTGCCCTCCTCCGCCATTGTACTTGCTCCGCATGGTTCGGAGG
>NW_006267359.1:0-829 GCF_000300575.1 Agaricus bisporus var. bisporus H97
TATACACTTTTATAAGAAATCTATACAGTTCAAAAAATTAGTTGACTTTGATTGTCCGCTACTGTACTTCAATTCTATCCCTATTATAATTTTGAAAATTTTGGGAGACATTATCAAATGTACTTCAAATCTATCCCTACTAGAATTTCAAAACTCTTGGGATATTTAGAAATTGTCAAATGCACTTCAAATATATTCCTAGCCTCTTTTTAAAATTTCTAAAATATTTTGAAATTGTTTATTCCACTTCAAATATATTCCTACAATGATTTTGAAATTCTTGAAACAGTTAGAATAGTCAAATGTATTTCAAATATGTCCCTACTATATATATAATTTTGAAACTCTTGAGATACCATGAAACTATTTCAATTTTCAAAATATTACATCTCTGAGAATAAATGCCAGTTTTGTGGAACAATCACTTTCTAACTCTTCCAACTAAAAACATAGACAAATAGTAGAGGTAGATGGGCTTCTACCACAAAGAAACTGCTAAGGATTTGAGTAGAAAGTGAGTGAGATAGGTTAAATGATAAGTTTTGGGCATAGTAAGTGAAGAACAAGTTTAGCAATTGTTCAACAACCATTACAATCAAAATTGAATTTAGATTTGTGACCACCTGAAAATTGGCCAACCCCCTAAAAAATACAGAAAATTTTCGAAAAGTGTGCAAACGATAGGTCTCAATGAGTAATGTTTGATTTGTAGGAAAAATTGGCCCCGATATCTGATCAGAGCTAAAAAAGAATATTGATCTCTGCAGGCAGCACTTCACAGTCATGCCTGGCCGAAAAACATCTCAGCTCGTACCGTAATCAGCATTGC
>NW_006267359.1:1004-5831 GCF_000300575.1 Agaricus bisporus var. bisporus H97
CATGGGGCGTAGAGAATTTGGTAATGAGGAGTTTGAGGAGAAAATGGTTGAGCTGGCAATGAGAGTAATCTCACCAGTCTTCATTTGTTTTCCACTTTTTTTGTGAAGTTTTTTTTTCAATTTTTTTTTCAATTTTTTTTCTTCAACTTTTTTAACTTTTTTTTTAATTTTTTTTTAATTTTGTTTTGCAAATTTTTTTTTCAATTTTTGAGTTTAAAGCCTGTCGATGCTGTGGTCTGTCTATATTCAGCAACTTTCATAGTATACATTCTAGAAAGTAGATTTACTGATTCAATAAAAAATTGAAGCAAGAGAAAAGAAAAAAGACTTCGATGGCTCAAAAATCCGCATCTATACTTTGAAAGATTTGAAATAAGAAAAAAGAACAGGTCGAGTAAACTGCACCCATTCCCAAAAAAGATCCACAACCTCTATATTTAAATAATACACATGTATCATGTAAACATTATGCAAACAAAAGTCTTAAATTGAGCTTTATTGCATTTTTAATTTACATATGTTTTAAATAGTACACATGTATTATTAAAATAATATTTACGGTAATGTTTGCATAAAGTTTGCATAATACATGTGTACTATTCAAATATGAAGGTTGTGATCAGGTTGACTCGAAAACCACGGTCAAACCCGAAAAATGTCCCTTGCTGACCTTGTAAGGAAGAGAGATTTTTCGGAACTGACTTCCTCAAAATACACTTGGTCATTAATGAGTGGGTAGTCGGGCGGGTCAACGTTCGCCAGGGCCAGAAACCCTCAGTAAGACCATGAATGATTGATTGAACAAAAATAGGATTCGGGTGTTCTCTCAAAAGAGAGGAAGATTTATGGAGATGATGATTTCAAACAATTCAGGATGGTTGCGGAGTGTTCCCATCACGGGATGGTCCAAAGGTAACACTGGCGGACATGGCAAAGGAGTAGCCGACTCAGACCAATCTGCCACTCCAGGTATGGTTTCCTCGTCTTCATCCCACCAATTGTACCTGAGGTACTTAGGCCTTATTCCTCTTGTTTCCAGGCTTTCCTTTACTACAACTCGATTGCCCGTGAGTGTCTTCTTTACATCTCCGACATTTGTGCTGGAATGAGCAAGCGGTGTTGGTACAACCCGCTTTACTGTTGAAGCCATTATAGATTCCCCAGTCTCCACGTTGTGAGATGGTGTGGTACTCGACCCCATCTGGCTCAAGGATGGTTTCAGAAAAGTTCTCTCGCAATCCGGGGTCCAAGAGCAAACAGTTCTCTCCCCCTCTGACGGCCTCTCTGAGGGCTTCATCAAAGAGGATAATCCTCGCGTGATGATTGACGTTCTTCCTGCAGAACTTTTGGAGCATATACAGTACAAAACTCCTATATTTGAATAATACACATGTATTATGTAAACATTACCGTAAATATAATTTACATAGTACATCTACAATATGTAAAATATATCTAAACTTTATGCAAATAAAAGCTTTAAAATGGGCTTTATTGAATTTTAAATTTACATATGATTTACATAGTACATATGTATTATATAAATTATATTTACGGTAATGTTTGCATAATGTTTGCATAATACATGTGTACTATTCAAATATAGAAGTTGTGATAATACAATGGAGTATACAATGTATAAGTGATAGTCTATCCACCCTTAGGTTTCTTATCACCTCATCATTGGATTTGGGGAGCCTCCGACCCGCTGATACACCTCAAAAATATTTGCGCAATTTTACGCAATTTTTAGGCTACTATTACCAGAAGTATACGGTTCTCGCGGAGTAGCTACCCGAGTACTAAGTCGAACCCTTCATAGAAACTTAGGAAAAATACGACAAATCCTATTTATATTCGTCAGCAGTCTATAACTAGTAGACTCTCCTTCCGCTAACCGGAAAGCTCAGATAAGACTGGTGAATCTAGTATTCCTGATGTCTCTCTGTGTATATGGAGGATAGAAGCACAATAGCAGGAAAACTGTACTGCACACCCAAAGACTAGCTGGTCGTATTGGACCAATGACCCATACAGACTATCCCTACAAAGTCACGGGTTCTAATTATCAGAACTTCGAGTACTAGAGGCCGATCGCTTGGTAGCT
Source organism: Agaricus bisporus var. bisporus H97 (assembly GCF_000300575.1). Taxonomy (NCBI): domain Eukaryota; kingdom Fungi; phylum Basidiomycota; class Agaricomycetes; order Agaricales; family Agaricaceae; genus Agaricus; species Agaricus bisporus. Next base: position 3,112 of record NW_006267359.1, read on the forward strand.
ACCTCTATACCCGGAAACCAGATGAGGAAATTACCTGATACAGATACAGATATGATAAGATAAACTTATCTAGATTAGACCAGACGTACCTGAGAGTCAAAACGATGACTTGGGACCTCAGGCTATTCTAAGAAAAGGTGTTCCTGGGATGAACCTTGGGTCTGGTAACAGATCCTACTAAGGACACATCCTGAGGCACTTCCCTGGGCAGGAACTCCGAATTCCTGATCCGATCCGACCGAAGGAGGGATCCCTAATTGCTCCGAAGGCTTGGGAAGATCAGTGCAACTTATGGACCTGTACCTTACCAATCTATACCCCTGTAGCTACCCATCTAGTTTTATTCTTGGACGTTTTTCCCATGTTTACTCAGCTTTCTCATGTACGCGGATATGTTCTCATTTAGTATCTCTCTCGAATATAAAAGACCAGGTGCAAGGGAGGGATAAGCAAGCATTCTTGCCCCCACTTTTGCACTTAGGACATTGCAGGTGCATTTTTGGAATATATAAGTTTTGCTTCAGTCGTAGATCACTATCAGACGTACACAGAACTCAGACAAACTTTATTATAAAGTTAACTCAGACTCAGACAAAGATTCCTGCGACTTAGCACTTTTAGCGAAGTAGCTACTAAGTTAAGAATTGATCACCTGGTGCACAGAGGCATTTCGAGGTTGACTGTTCGAAGCTTAGCGTCGTCTAAAGACACAGAAAGTAGTCTAGTAAAAGTCAAGTCAGTTCAAAGTTAGTTAGCAAAGTTAGTTTAGTCAGAAGTTCAGTAGTACAAGTTCAAGTTTCAAGTAGTTTAAGTGTTCGCATCACACCTCTATTCTTCATAACAGAAGTTCACACCTTTACCTTCATATCATCAGATATTCCCCCTTCGAAATCGCAGAGGCAGTATAGTAGCTACTAAGCGACTATATCGTTTTTGTTGTTTGTCCTTCGTATCTACAAATCTATACTATCCTCTACACTGCAGGTGGTTTCTCAACTGTTTCCACATCCACTTTGATAACGCCTATGGGGGTCACTCCCTCCGGGCTGGAGGAGCCACACTGCTAGCCCAGCATAACGTGCCTTTTCATATCATCCAAGCGATTGGTTGTTGGTCTTCTGAAGCTTTTCTTATCTATATCTGCACACACCCCTCTCTTCTTCTACCCTCTCTTTCATCTCCCGGTCAGAATTAGCGTGTTAGCCTGGGTCGGTGTGGTCAGCATGGTGGACCACTCCTTTTTTCTGAGTTTTTTCTGGATTTTCTTTTTTCTACCTCAAGCCTCCTCTTTTTCTTTTGGGTCATTCATTTAGTCATGTATCTTCCCAACTGTTTTTCCTCTCTTAAATCTCTCTTTTACAGATTTGACTGTGGTTTTCGAGTCAACCTGGTCTTTTTCGGGAATGGGTGCAGTTTACTCGACCTGTTCTTTTTTCTTATTTCAAATCTTTCAAAGTATAGATGCGGATTTTTGAGCCATCGAAGTCTTTTTTCTTTTCTCTTGCTTCAATTTTTTATTGAATCAGTAAATCTACTTTCTAGAATGTATACTATGAAAGTTGCTGAATATAGACAGACCACAGCATCGACAGGCTTTAAACTCAAAAATTGAAAAAAAAATTAAAAAAAAAGTTAAAAAAGTTGAAGAAAAAAAATTGAAAAAAAAATTGAAAAAAAAACTTCACAAAAAAAGTGGAAAACAAATGAAGACTGGTGAGATTACTCTCATTGCCAGCTCAACCATTTTCTCCTCAAACTCCTCATTACCAAATTCTCTACGCCCCATGATTTCTTCAATGTCACTCTCGTTCTCAAAATCTCCGAAATGGATTCTTCTTCATCATTTTCCTTTGATCTCATTGTATCCGGTTCCATAGTATTGGTATCACCAAGTGTGGCAGCTCTGGGAAGTGTGAGAGACTTGTGCTTTGGCTCATCACTTCCAGAAGCAATATCATGATTGCAATGCTGATTACGGAGCCCTGAGATGTTTTTTCGGCCAGGCATGACTGTGAAGTGCTGCCTGCAGAGATCAATATTCTTTTTTTAGCTCTGATCAGATATCGGGGCCAATTTTTTCCTACAAATCAAACATTACTCATTGAGACCTATCGTTTGCACACTTTTCGAAAATTTTCTGTATTTTTTAGGGGGTTGGCCAATTTTCAGGTGGTCACAAATCTAAATTCAATTTTGATTGTAATGGTTGTTGAACAATTGCTAAACTTGTTCTTCACTTACTATGCCCAAAACTTATCATTTAACCTATCTCACTCACTTTCTACTCAAATCCTTAGCAGTTTCTTTGTGGTAGAAGCCCATCTACCTCTACTATTTGTCTATGTTTTTAGTTGGAAGAGTTAGAAAGTGATTGTTCCACAAAACTGGCATTTATTCTCAGAGATGTAATATTTTGAAAATTGAAATAGTTTCATGGTATCTCAAGAGTTTCAAAATTATATATATAGTAGGGACATATTTGAAATACATTTGACTATTCTAACTGTTTCAAGAATTTCAAAATCATTGTAGGAATATATTTGAAGTGGAATAAACAATTTCAAAATATTTTAGAAATTTTAAAAAGAGGCTAGGAATATATTTGAAGTGCATTTGACAATTTCTAAATATCCCAAGAGTTTTGAAATTCTAGTAGGGATAGATTTGAAGTACATTTGATAATGTCTCCCAAAATTTTCAAAATTAAGCGATCGCTCGAA
>NW_006267360.1:0-5606 GCF_000300575.1 Agaricus bisporus var. bisporus H97
TCGTGGGACCGAGGAGAACTTGGCTAACGCAAAAGAATTGATTACTGAATTCCACCAACTCTATGGGGAACTCAATAGGATACAGCACGTTTTACGTGACACAGGTTTCCAAGAACGGGAACTACCTAATCGATTCACAGCCAAAGCCTTATTCGGATGGGATGACAAACAGTTTGATGCCGAATATCTTAAGAAGTTGGAACGAAATTGGCGAACATGGAGATCTTGAAAGGTCGTCTCCGGAGGAGCCGACTTTAAGGAGGGGGTACTGTTAGAACTTTGCCAGAATGTCACGGCGTCACGCTGTCACATCTGTCACACTTTTTATTACATAATAATTTCCCTCTGCTGCTACAGTTCGACGGAGGCTAAACTATCGGCATACTGCTAAATGGCGCAAGCTACAGACTTACCAATTGAACTCATTGATCTTATCTTTTCTTTCTTGCCTCCGAACCATGCGGAGCAGGTACAGTGGAGAAGGGCGGCGGCGGCTATCGGAAGAGAACCCCGACCAGACGGATGGAGGTTAGAGGATCGGAGGTGCGTAGTGTGTGGAAGAGTGACGTTGATAATGTGGGACGAAGTATTGGAGAGACCCTGGATGTTGCAGCGATGGAATAACCCGGACTTCCGTCGTTGGGAACCGGTCCGGTTCTTTACGATGTGCCCGTGTGGAGAAGTAATGGCAACATACTTCGGCAGGGACTGGTACGAAAGGTTACGTCCTTAGATAGTTGTTTGTACTTGTGGACACTTTTATGGTTTGTTTGGACTTGTTGATGTTTTTATGATCAAAGTGTTCTTGTTTACTTTCTTCTTACTCCACTCTTCTTTTCTCATGTCAAATGTATAATTAGTTTATTTTCACATACGTTGCTTCTTTTCTCGTGTCAATATATAAATAGTTACCTAGGGTAGTTGGTCTGTGCGCCGTAGTCCAGGTATATAAAGTAGGTAGAAACTTGTAGAAGACTCTGTCGAGTTCTCTTAGGTTCACGCCTAATAAAACTTTTGTCACTTACTCCTTAGTTCTTAAGTTCAGGTGTGACCTGTGACATCTCAGTCACAGTCGCCCTAACATTGAGAGCCTTAGCGATGTGCTGCCTTAACTTGTAGCCTGCGGGAAGACTGAGTATCGAAATCACGTGCTTATTGTGCACTCACCAGTGCCTGAACGATTCGTCCGTCCAAGCTCGAACATGCGGGAGATGACGAGCTGTTCTAACTTATCCAAGCAGCGTCGATACTGCTGGGTATTGGCCAACCTGGCTGTCCGGGTCCAGTTAGCATCCCCCTCCGTCCACGTCACTTGGATCCCTAGCTTCTTTTCGAGATCTTGAACCATTTCTAAAGTCTTCATATAGGTATTTTCGAGACGACGACGATCACCTTCTATGTTTCGCGTTGAGGATGAATTCGGACCTTCCATGTGCCATGTCTGCTTGATTGTGGCGAGATCTCGGCTATCACAATCTTAGTAAATAGATACAAACATGGAAATCAACATACCTGGCCTTGTTCAAAGACTCCAGACGCTGATAATATTCAATTTCCAGAGTTTCTTGTATCGGTTCTTTGGTGAGCGCTTCAAGATAAAGTTTTTCGTCCTTGAGCCAGTCTTTGAACACCTCTCTCCTAATCCCCATCTGCCTCATCTGTTTCTCAAAGTCCGGAGTCGCGGAAATTATCTGTAGCGCGGCCAAGTAGTTATTTACAAGAAACGTGCCTGTAGTACCATCAAGTTATTGCCGAACAAAGTGAGAGATGGTGCTGAATTACTCAATGATTCATAGGTATCAGTAGAATCCAAGTGCTTGAAGAATGAAACAATTCTTTGTTGTCGATGAAACACACTCGAATGGCGGATAGAAGAGGCGAGGTCATTGGACCTGGAAAATAGCCGTTCAGCACCTTCAAGATCACTCATACCGAGACCGTCGACATAAGTTGCAAGGTGGGTGAGCTGGCAGAATGCGGTTGTGGGCGTGCCCGTGGAATGCTCCCACTAAGGAGGTATAAGAAAGCTCCTTAGCGCGAGGGCCGAGTTCACTTCTGGCGAGCGTCGTTTTGAAGCGACATCCAATGTCATATCCCCCCCCCAGCTTGGCACCAAATGTATCCAGCAATGTCTCCACGACGGCCAGAGGGTATTGTGACCTAGTATTAATCAATGAGTATAAAATGAGTGCTACAAATGACAAACTTACCCCTCTCCGCTTTGAACCATATCCGCAAGCACGAGAACAAAACCATGGCGACAAGGGCCACAAAAACGCCAGTCTCATCGAATATACCCCAAGCGCGAGCAGTATGTTGCTCGGACATATCTTCATCGTTCTGGACAGGATTTTCGTCATCATCTGGAGATTTTGTGTATTTCGAGTCGTGAGTAGGACTGGCGGGTCATACTCACCGAGAAACCTGCGACCGGGAATATAGTAATCCCCCTCCCACATGTCGTTGATCGGTAGTTCATTAGAGACACGAACCAAAGAAATGTCACCAGTGTTCCGATTCTTGGTAATCGAGGAGAGGTTCACGACGCAGGACTCGTTTAAGTGAGTCATTTCCATCCATAGTGAAAAGCATTCGAAACTTTAACTCCCCTTCATCTTCCAGAGTGTATGTGCAAGCTGGACATGCGTGACTAAGGCGCCATCGGGGTGAATCTCGGTGGAGAAGCTTCTGTATTTGTATATCCACTTGTTCTAGTATCGAAAGGTACAAATCCTGGCAAATCGTGTACTGCTTTGTTAGGTGTGGCTTATAAGGGACCTAGATTACCGTCAGCAAGGACACGGCTGAAATATACTCAACTTACATGATGAAGATCACACAAAGTTTTAGCAATATTTTGGATGGCTAGTCGAGGGCAACGTAGGGATGTGGTGTGAAAGAGCTTGAGAGTGCGGATGCTGATGGCAACGGTTGGTCGAAAAGGGGAGCATGGCACCAAGCCCTCTTTGATGAGCGCTGGAGGAACGGGGTCCCCGGAATGCAGGCTAATCGTCCTCTGGTAGCTAGCTAAATTTGGTCAGCAAAAAAACGAGAAACCAAGTTGAATTCTTACAAAACACGTCAACAACTGTGATGCAATAGAGTTCTGAAGCTCTCTCCCCTCCATCCTGATTTTCGCTGACCCCATTCTCATTAATGTTCTGATAATCCGACATAGCCCTGTCCCCTTGCTTCGCGTCCCACTCCAGGTACGCATCTACCATGACGCTAAGTTGCTCCTGGAAACCCAGAGTCCTTCTCAGAATGCGATCGCGGCGATCGCGAATGTCCTTTCGCATACCTCTGCAAATATAAGATGGTGGTGAGAAGAAGGGGTAGCGACAAAGACAGATTTCACCGTTCTGTCCTCATCTCACTCTCCAGGACCTCCGCAAATTCCCCTCCAGCATGACTGAAATGTACCGCTTCCGACCCATCTAGGACCTGGTCAATCTCCATTGCCTCGTCGTCTACACCAGGAAAGTCTTCCCATTCCCCAACTGTGTCAGGATCTAGATGTACATGGCGTAAATCGAAAAGAATAAAGTCTGGGTAAGGATTGAATACGGATTGAACAAGGACTTGCCAGTGGCTTCTGTCGATGGTTTGTGCCTATATGCTCGAGCTTTCAGTTTTGCCTTCCCCGAAACGAGATTCCCCACAGGGGTTCGAATTTTTTTCGATACAACGCTCCTGAATTTTGTCATTCAAGGAGATCAGATGGCTTTGTTAACACGCGTTTGTCCAAACCGAAGGACGCGTTGCTGGAACCACGTGACAGGCACGATACCCGATGTCCCACTATTGCGGGCCTTATGGCCCTATGGGGCCGTTCGCCTACTGTTGGCCAGCTGACCATGTAGATTGTTGCGTAAAGCAAGCTTTTGGGTGAGTTGAAATCATAATCAAGCTATCCAGGATAGGCACGCTGTCAATGCAATATGTTTGCGTATGTCAGAGGCCAGATGACATATTGTTGTGGCCTCACAGGTCACCACGCTTCTCCGCTTGAAGGCTGCTCTGTGACTTGCTTACTGACTTGATAATATACGTACATAAATATAATACGCTTTACAAAGAGAAATCGTTTCGTGAGAATGGAAATGACATATTTACACATGTTTGCATATGTCAAAGCCTTTGCAACATACAATCTTTTACTCATAACGTGGGCATCTTTGAACGCATTGACAGATTAACAACGCGATGAGCTACACCGCATGAATCATGGCCTATACCAGAGATTAGCACACCTGTGAGTCTTGGGGTTTACACAGGGCATGCACAATGGTATCTTGTGTCCAAGTAGTAAATAACGACTTGCAGACCCGAATAATGGTGCATACCTTATTTTTTGGTATGCCTTAGAATTGGCTGTAGTTTTGAAGACACGCTGCTAGCGTCCTTAAATATCATATTTATAGGCTCATCAATCTGCGAGCTGTCTCAAAAATGGGATTTTATTCCAAGTTTAATTATAATTGTCGAATTTATAGGTGGTCAAGACTGCCTCCGTTTCATAAGTCATTTGAAAGTCGAACAAATAGAAAGGTTGTGACTTTTAAAAAAATGGCCCGAGACCACATCATCCGACATGATGTGTAGCCATAAGTACTTTAACCCGAGAGAGTAATTAGACATTACTGGCTTGTGTATCACTGAGTCTTTGATTTAAACCTCGCAATTCACAAGGTATAGTCTATATCAATCATAGGCTGTTAGAACCTTGCCAGAATGTCACGGCGTCACGCTGTCACATCTGTCACATATTTTATTACATAATAATTTCCCTCTGCTGCTACAGTTCGACGGAGGCTAAACTATCGGCATACTGCTAAAATGGCGCAAGCTACAGACTTACCTATTGAACTTATCGATCTAATCTTATCTTTCTTACCTCCGAACCATGCGGAGCAAGTACAATGGAGAAGGGCGGCGGCGGCTATAGGAAGAGATGTCAGGCCGGCAGGTTGGAACCTATCGGATCATCGGTGCAGACGGTGTGGGAGAGTATGCTTAGCAATGTGGGACAGGGAGGAACAGAAGGCGTGGGTAATACAGAGATGGGGATACTGGGGACCGCGACACTGGGCGATAGCAGGATTCTTTGTGCTATGTCCATGTGATGCGATGTTAGGTAACTACTTCGGGACGTATTGGTTTGTGTGTTAGAACTTTGCCAGAATGTCACGGCGTCACGCTGTCACATCTGTCACACCTTTTATTACATAATAATTTCCCTCTGCTGCTACAGTTCGACGGAGGCTAAACTATCGGCACACTGTTAAGATGGCGCAAGCTACAGATCTACCTATCGAGCTCGTTGATCTTATCTTATCTTTCTTACCTCCGAACCATGCGGAGCAAGTACAATGGAGGAGAAGGGCGGCGGCTATAGGAAGAGAGGAAAGACCGGTAGGTTGGAACCTATCGGATCATCGGTGCAGACGGTGTGGGAGGGTATGCTTAGCAATGTGGGACTATGGGGAACAGAAAGCGTGGGTAATACAGAGATGGGGATACTGGGGACCACGGCAATGGGCAATAGCCGGATTCTTCGTGCTATGCCCCTGCGATGCGATGTTGGGGAATTACTTCGGGAGGCG
>NW_006267361.1:0-2516 GCF_000300575.1 Agaricus bisporus var. bisporus H97
TTCCCCAAGTCATCTGTGGCACAATGTGGTGGAAATCACACTCTAATGGACTCTAGCAATCTTGACGTCCCTCCTCTGGAGATCTGTAGATGGAAGAGTATCTCGGAGATCAGGCTGTCTGTGATCCTCCTTTCCACTCTCGATACAACTGATTCTTGATATTCTCCGAATAATGCCATTTGTTTGGAAGCCTTCTGAGTAGAGGCCTCCGTCTTTCGCTTTAGTATCTCCTGCAATGCATTAGCTAACCTTGTCTCGGCTCTGTGAATGTCCTTTTCAACCATGTTCTTCCGCTGCAATTCGAAAGCGCGGCGTCTACGATGGGAACAGGCCATATAGTAGCCCACTATGTAAATGGTAAGTCTTTAGAATATGATATTGCTCCGAGTTCTGGCAGTGGAGCTGTACATACGGTCAATCCTTTGCCATCCACTACAACCTTTCTTTTTGTTTGAGTCATAGAAACGAATGAAATTCAAATTGAATGCTGACCGGATATAGAACATTGAGGATCTGTTTGTGGACATGCTTCAAATTTCTCGAATATTGCATCGTATATGGCTTTTCATTCATTTTCAAATCTTGTCATTGTGTTTTTTTTTACCAGGTTGATGAACTTTACCTTGTGACTGGCGTTCCGCTGCTCGTTTCGCTTCACGCTCTTCCTGCCAGGTTGTGATTTTCTTTTTAGCGTAGTTCATGGTAGTTTGAAAGTCGTGAGTCCCACAGTTTCACTTTTGAGTTTCAGTATGTACAGCACTGGTGGCTCCAACTGACTCAGAGATACTTTCCCTCCAATTAAAACGATAGTAGTATTATTATTTGGTGAGTGATGAGACAAGTTGAGTGCGTTTGCGGGTTCATTCTACTTACAAAGAGACGAAATATCTCTTGACGGTGGTGACCCACTGAACGGAATCATGTTGTTGGCCTCTGATTTATTTTCATGTCAACATTCGTGTTCAGATGTAACAATCCTACTTCTGTAAGATGGAAGAGTGACCTCGGAGATCAGGCTTGTCTGTGAGTCTCCTTTCCCACTCTCGTTACAACCTGATTCTTGATATTCTCCAAATAATGCCATTTGTTTGGAAGCCTTATGAGTAGAGGCCTCCGTCTGTCGCTTTAGTATCTCCTGAAATGCATTAGCAAACCTTGTCTCAGCTCTGTGAATGTCCTTTTCAACCATGTTCTTCCGCTGCAATTCGAAAGCGCGGCGTCTACGATGGGAACAGGCCATATAGTAGCCCACTATGTAAATGGTAAGTTTTTGAGATATGAAACTGCTATGCAATTGCTTTGAGTTCTGGCAGTGGAGCTGTACATACTAGGGTTCCGTGAATAACTAGTTCCCCGATGAGTTATTCACAATTGTTAATAACTTGTAGGGCTGGGGGGGTATGTTATTAACTGTTATTAACTGTAAATAACTAAAATTTGTGTAAATAACTCGAAAACACAATAAAAAATCGGCCAGTGACCGCAAAATAGTTCTTCTAAATCCATGGCAGAAATATTTTTACGAGCTGGAGGCAAGGAAAGGGTGGCCGCGGCCTCAGCCACGATAGGTTCGTCTGAGAGTAGGTATAATAATTGATAGGATGTAATGTTGACATCGAAATCCACTTCAAAATTCAACTCCACTTCAAACCTCAACTTCTCTGGGACTACAGTAGACTCGGGCATGTACAGGTTCGAAGGCTCGTCATCCTCCACTTTAGCATCCTCGTCGTCTAATTCCAATGTATCTCCTTTCCTTCACATTTCGTGCGTCAGGGTCGAGTCGGAACGGGGAATCGGAAGATACTTCTCAAAAAGGGCATCGGCTTCCGTTGTAAGTGGTACCTCAGTGGAAGCTGTGAAAAAAAGGATGCGAGCGTGTCAAAAGCGCGAAAAAATAATGATCAGGAATTTTCTCTCAAAGTGGAAAGGCTGATGCGCTATCAGTGTAATGATTGATGGGCGGAGTAAGCCGGGGAGACTCGGAAAAGCTGTGCAGAGTCGCTTAATAAGCAAATATATTCACAGTTATTCACACTCCTACCTGGACCAGGTGAGTTATTAACTGTTATTAACTGTTAATAACTAGGGGTTATTCACAGTAGTTATTAACTCGGGAGTTGTTCACGGAACCCTAGTACATACGGTCAATCCTTTGCCATCCACTACAACCTTTCTCTTTGTTTGAGTCATAGAAACGAATGAAATTCAAATTGAATGCTGACCGGATATAGAACATTGAGGATCTGTTTGTGGACATGCTTCAAATTTCTCGAATATTGCATCGTATATGGCTTTTCATTCATTTTTTCAAATCTTGTCATTGTTTTTTTTACCAGGTTGATGAACTTTACCTTGTGACTGACGTTCCGCTGCTCGTTTCGCCTCACGCTCTTCCTGCCAGGTTGTGATTTTCTTTTTAGCGTAGTTCATGGTAGTCTTGAAAGTCGTGAGCTCCACCCACAGTTTCACTTATGAATTTCACGTCTCCATATAGTGTCTGGTATGCACAGCGC
>NW_006267361.1:2616-4528 GCF_000300575.1 Agaricus bisporus var. bisporus H97
GGCTCCAACTGACTCAGATCAGACACTTTCCCTCCAATCAAAACGATAGCAGTATTATCATTTGGTCGAGGTAACGAGTGATGAGATGGCAGCAAACATAGCTTAGACTAGGGCTCATTTTGCAAAGAGACGAAATATCTCCTAACGGTGACCGTCTGAACCACATAAAGTTGGCTTTTGATATGATTTTCGTGTCAACATTCACGTTCATCTGTAACAATCCTGTTATAACGGTGACAGTGCACTGGGAGCTCGAGTAACGGCCCTAATGGGCTGTTTGAATGTGTTGATAAATGTTTTTGGTCAGTATTTCAAGGGCGGACAGAGAACAGAATAGATTTTGCACTTGATCAGGTGTTCCGAAACAATGTTGTCGCAATTTTGAGCAACGCACCGCAAGGGCGAAACTCCGGTCGTCGTATCTCCAAAGCTGCAGTGGTTCACCATGTCGCTCAACTGTATTAACCTACTCAGACTTATAGGATACAGAACTACTAGTACATGCCATTGATAGATAGCTATAAGTCTACCTACAATGGCCTCAAAACGGCGTAGCGTTCCAATGCGGCACAGATATAATATTTTCGATTTTCGCACCAAACCAATAGACAGAGATATAGGTAATACTCACATTAAAGGAAGATGCATAGCAAAAAAAAAGGAGGCGAAAGCGTTGTAAGGTCAAGATATCCGTCTTACACTACTTTGTATATATCCAGGATGTGAACTCTTAAAATGAACAATCTCGAGCGGATGAAAAATAAAGACATAAAGAAAACATAGCACGCAAGAAAGAAAGAAAAAAAAACAGAGAGCGATCATTCTAAATCATTTCCTTTTAAACTAACTACTCTTGACCGAATCCGACAGTTTCCCTACACATCAGGTCAGTATCATGCTTGAAAGATCGCAAGAATTGAAAAAATAACTCACTCCACTGCCAAAGTCAATTTATATTCGAGACTCGCATAATCCTTATATGGTGGTAAATCAATTCTGTTGAAGCATGTATGACTCTTTGGCAGCTGCGAAGGATCGCCAGACTTTTCGATGGTAAACCGTCGAGGCCCATCTGAACCTTGCAAGTCCTTGAATCCATTGACGGGTATTCGAGAAGTACCCGTAGCGAATTGGAAGACGGGATTTCCGTTCCGGAGGCCAAGAACGAACACATTTCCAGAACCATTGGATGACCTCATCAGATTGTTCATAACCGCGATAATCGGTATATTTAGTCCAGTCATCGCTAAATGGTTGTTAGCGATGGAAAGATAACCTTGCGAAGCGAAGATAAAACGCACACGTCAATTTCTGACATACCACCAATGAGAAGTTCTAATTCCCGCTCGTCGAACACGGTGACCAGCTCCAGGGGAATGAGTTCACTGAAACCGGACATGAATGCGTCAAACTGCTCCTTGACACGCCTCACGATACGATACTCGACCACAAGTTCGACGTATTCCTTCTTGTTCTCCTCTGTTACAGGGACCTCTTCTCCTCCCGGCTTGAGTTCCACCGTCACCATTTCGCCGAAGCGATCCTCTGTTGTCGTGAATGTCTCATCAATGACGTCCGTGATATCATTATCTCTGTTCATGTGTATACGTCAGTGATCTATGTCCACTTGAGTGATTATGAAACCTACAGCATCCATGTCAAACCTCGGTGCAACTCCGTGTCAACACTTTCCAAATCCGCAAGTGTTACTTTCTTTTTCAGAATCATTTTGTAGAAGCTGACGATAAAGTAGGCATCGAGGAAACGTCGGTGAAAGATACCTAGGCCCAGACATCTACCGATGAATTTGAAGTAATTCAAATGCTCGGGGTTGACACCGGATGCTGGGTTAATCTGAAGGGTATAATTATCGTGCGCGGAGTACTCAAATAGACAGTAGAAGGGGTTGAAC
>NW_006267363.1:0-4107 GCF_000300575.1 Agaricus bisporus var. bisporus H97
CTGACAAACGGGGCTTTCGGCAATTTCCGAAAGCCCTTCCTGAAGCCCCATCTCGACGAAAAATAAAGAAAATTCAATATATATTTAACCACTCGTCGCCTCGAAACGATTTTAGGTGCGTTAGAATCGCATTTATCGGGCGCCTCGAACGCGCTGCTACACGGACCCCAGGTAGTTCCCAAACAAAACGACATTGGGGCTTCGAGTGCCTACGGCACTCTCAGCCACAATAATGCTAGGCAGAAAAACGTTCAAGATGTGATTGACCGCGGGATCAGTCGTTCCCAAGATGCTTATATATATGATTCTAGAGCTCTTGGAATGACGGTCATCTATTCTACACTTTCAGCGTACAGCATACGTATATTGCCAATTGTAACGATCCTTGCCCCTGTAACAGATTCCGAATCCTATACCAGAGCTCGTTATCAACCTGGTCATGGCGGTACGATGTGGAAGTGATAATGACGCACCAACGTTGAAAGTCATGTTCCAGAATATGAGTTTGGACGTCTAATCAAGAATATAAGTATAGAAAACACGAATAGAAACGTGAACGTACCATATTGAGTACGCCCATTTGCTTTACAGCGCCGCTTTTGTCATCCCACCATTAGACCTAAGTAAAGCGCTCTGGTATGCTCGGCGGCCCTACACAGACCCTAGATGTCGGATCCGTCGGAGGTGGAACACCCCCAAAACCAGTCATTAGCGGACATGCTCGTAGTGCGGTTGAAACAGATCTGGGTAGAAGTCGTGAGGTTGTCAGGTTGGTAGGTGATAAGAGAACGGGAAGCGGCAGTTGTAGTGGAGGAAGGTGGTGGGACAATGGAGAATTGGGAGGCGGCAGTAGCGGCGGGGCAGAGGTTGCTGACGAAAATGAACTTGGCGAGGGGGGGATGGGCGAAGCGGGAGGAATTCGACACAAGCTTGTTGCCTTCACGATGTAGTGGCGAGGGTATCCTGCGAGTTACGAGGGGCTTCGAGCTGACCCATGGCTGTGGTGATGTCGTCCGCCGCTCAGCAACGGCTGCTTGGTCTCGAATCTTTCAGTTGCTAAAGATCAAAAGACCATTAGCTTATTCACGAAGTACGAAAACAAAAATGCGGAGGGTCGAAAGAAGAATATACGCACTAAATGTTTCTCGTCTGGCTCCTTTGGAAAGCGCAGGAGAGAATTGGGGGATACCTTCATCATGCGTGGCTTCTTCCTCTCTCTTCCCTTTCCATGTCATCGATTTCCTTGTTCTCTCGCTCCACCGTTTCCGCCCACCATTTTCCTTCTCTCTCGAATGCTCATAGTCGACCCGAGACCGTTTTTGGAGTCTTTTGAATAACTATCGAAGATATCGATGGCGTTGAGGTTGCTCGACGCCCAACACAATCACACGAATGAAAAAGCCTGTCGGGGATACGCTAGGTATCGTGCGTTGTATTGAGAAGATTGTTGACGGAGAAGACGAGGACGAGGACGGTAATGTGAACTTGGAAGATTGACCATCAGATTCCCCAAAGAGATCGATGACGAAGCGGTCAACAATATGTTGCACTTGCATTTCGGAGTATCATTTTTCTGGTAGCAACATTATGCGCAGATGAAATTTGTGGGCAGACTAACAGGTCTTATTTCTTGAATAACACTGCAAGGAATACGACGGACATCAGTCAAAGAAGTCAAGATTTAAAGATTTAGCCTTCGCACCTCCGAGACCGGAGGAATAAGTTTGCTGTGCTCGTGTGTTCTCGTAGTAGAAACGGTAAATCACGTATCGATTCGATGTCCTGATGTACAAGAGATTGAAGAAAAGGGAGACTCGGAACGGAAGACTCGACATCATTTCGGTCGGCCTTTGCCGATTTCGTCCTTTGAAGCTGCCCCACCTGACCCGCGTCTTTGAAGGATCAGCGCTAAGCCCTTAGCCGCTTCTTACATCAACATAGGGGTTTTCTGCCGCCCAGACCCAGAAATCAAAACGTGCGGCTCGGAGGATATGGCAGAGGGTATCGAAGAACCAGGTTCGCTGCTCGAATGTCAAGGGTAGCCTCCAGGCGTGCTTGGGGGACTTTTGAAACGCCCTTAGTTTGATTTTAGGATCCGACCAGAGATAGATGCATACCGCCTCAAAGACGCGACAAATGAATATATAGTGATCTTGAGCAAGACCGGGGGCTGATAACACTGATGTGGAAATTTTTCGTTGAGTTGTGTGCGAGATATTTGTCAAATATTTTTACTCACTTTACATCGTGAACTCAAAGCTACGCGATCACTCTGCGATTCAGGAGTGACTTGAGTAGATCTGCATTGCTCCCATCTGATGCCAACACCGGAATCATTTCCCTATCTTCTATTATCTCGTCGTTCTGCTCGACGGCTCCAGATATTCGCGCAACTCGAGCGCAGGAAGCACGAATGGCTATCAAATCGGGATCAGGTAAATCAGGGAGTGGAATGCCCTTGCTTTCACAGTCTTTTACCACTGCGGGATCAACCTTGAAAGTGACGCGACTGCGGGCGTCTGTCGCGTGGCAAAAGTCATCGACAATAGAGACAACGTCATAAGTGTTGAGCTACCGTACAGGTCAATACCGGGTAGCAGAGGGTGAAAATGTGCTCACTTCTCCCTCAACTTCCTCTAGCCAGAATATAAATTGGTCAAAGGAAGTGTGCATATCACCGGTCATCGTGAGGGCGTTGCGGAGGCTGTCAACTTGCCCACCGAGTAGCTTGTGTACCTCATCCTTCAAACCGAACAGTTCGAGCATGGTGAATGCGGTAGCAGCATCCTCCTGCCGGACAGACGGTTATTTTTTATAATCATAGATGTAAGACAAATCTACCTTTCCGACAGTTTGCGCTGACGCTGGAAACAAACATGCACATTGAGTGTGCGATTTTTTGGCGGGCTGCTCCAGAATCTCGAGGAATTGCACAGCCAGGAGAATGTCATAGGCACCCGTGATCATGCATCTGTAGCCATCACGATGCAAAGCCTAAGGAAAGTGAATCGAGAAGAAAAGATCAGAGGCAAACTCGTACAAGTGCTTTCACGTCTGCTTTTGTTTGTGGGCCATTAGCCATTGCCACGAGAACCTGTTCTTGGTATTCATCGAAGGAGGGGCGGGAAACATAACTGGAGGTAGGCCCGGTGGCATTGCGGACTAGCTCGAGCCTATGAGTATGCTCGTTCTATTGATCTCGAACTTACAGACTCGCATCAAGTGATTCCTGTATATGAGACCCAGTGCAAACAATTTCTCGACAGTATAGCATGATAAAATTTTCGAGACGAGGCAGAGATACGGAGTGGTCCCAAATCGGTGAGAGGGGTGGTCCCAAAAGTCTTTCATGAACCACCCCAGAACGCGTACAGCAACAAGGTGATCTTGATATTTCGCGTGAGATGGTTGTTCTGCAAGAGCGGCATCCTCAGCCTGGAGAAGCAACTTCCAGGCGCGGGTGCCATCCGAGTCAAAGTTGACGTTGGATAGTGATGGAAGAGCAGACATCTGTATATTTGTGTTTGTATACCATCGCTATTGGGCTTCTCTCATGGATACTAGATTTAATTGAAGAAAGAATGTATTTATACGATTTCACAGGCTTATACGACAAGAGCAGAAATGAGAGAGTAAACAGGAAACAGAGATTTTCTTTTACAAAAAGAACAAAATTAGGTATGATACGGGAAAAGAAGGAGCGAAGATATAACTGTTCGACATTGAATAAACTTAGATGAGATTAAAAAAAACTAGACCCTTAATCCAAGAGCAGGGGATGGGTGTTGTGATGGGCGTACGAATCGAATTTGATCATGCTGGGCACCGGGGTCATCGGCAAGGGGTGTTCTGCGATGAAGCGAGTTGGCTGCTGCATCTGGTCCAGATAGCGGGGATCGAGGGGAGAAAGGAGAGGCGGATGAGCGTGGGCTGACATAGGAGGCGGTTGTGGTTGGAGACGCTGATGAAAAGGGTGGTGAATAGGCAAAGGTTGAGACAGCGCTGCTGGTTCCTGATGGTCCCGATCTGTAGGGTAATACTGACGAGGGGGATGGTATATGGCGGCGTAGTGCTGAAAATATTCTGTCTGTCCTAAAATCTCCATCG
>NW_006267364.1:0-3428 GCF_000300575.1 Agaricus bisporus var. bisporus H97
TGAAAGGTGTCTTGCTGATTAATTGACACTGGGCAGTACCACGTTGACGCCACCGCAAATACCGCGTTTTTATCGTGGAAGTCCGTGTGGAAAAAGGAGCCGACTCTTCCGCTAATCAAGGGTACGATGACACGTTGCCCGAGTACCAACTCTTTCGAGTACTAACTCTATTTTCCCAAACGAAAATAGGGAGTGTCACTGTGACTCTCCTGTTTGGCTAAGCAGCACCATACCGGCCGGGCTAACAACCCATCTACCACCGCTTTCACTCCCACGCTATATCGACTTGTGTCTATCATCTATTCATGGCCACCGACGCTTCTACGACTCCCTTTGATTCACTTTCCTACCAGGAGCACATCACCCAACAACAAGAAGCGACAAAAACCCTAGAAAATCCAGATACGGTCAAGAAGTTCATTCAAGAATGCACAAAGGCCGGTCAAGCAGCTGTCGCCGTCTATGAAAACTTCACGAAGGTCAAGAACGGCTTTGCTGAGCTTGTCAACAAATACGGTAATGATTTCCCTGACGTCGGAGGCAAGTTCGTTCCGAAATGGGATGGATTTATGGCTGTGAGCGATTTCTCCCTTAGATATTGCCCTGAAACAAACCTCTTGCATACTAGCGTTGGAACGGAAAATCAGGGATCCTCTGGTCTTCAAGACATCTTGCGGCGGAGACTGCGGCTGCATTAACTGGCGAGTCCTTCTCCTTCGAAATCGCCCCTTTATTTGTTACTGATGATCACGCTGCACAGATTACGATGAAAACCTTGAAATCATCGCAGACATCAAGTCCACAGAAGACTTGAAAGACGCACAGGATAATCTGAAACAATACGTGGTAAGTATACTATGCTTTACCTCGATAAATTCTGTGTTTTGATACACGTTCTTTCCCGCAGCAAAAACATCCAATACGTATCGCAACCGAAGTCGCAGACGGATTTAAGGACCTTGCCAACGACGTTCAGGATTTCTCGAAAGATTTTACGAAGTACGTAGGGGAACAAAATGTACAACTTACGGAAGACGCGGAGCGCTATGAGGGTGAAATCGAAAAATTTCAAAAGGAAATTACTGAGTGCGTCCTACACGGTGATTACATTTGTGGGCGAACTTCTGACCCCTTTTCATCCACAGACTCAATGAGAAGGTATTCTTGCTCACTTTCTCGCAAATTATCTTGATTCAAAATTTTTATCTCGTTGCCTAGATGAAGAAGGCTGGCATATCCTTCGGTGTTACCGCGATCTTTTTGGTATGTATAGGCTCCAACATGTTCCATTCACATTCGGATTATAGTCTCTTCTTAGATTTTTGCTCTCATTCCAGCCGGATTTCTCATTAAATATGCGCTTGACCGCGACAGTAAGTCGGGCTGTACAAGTGTTAGGGACCATTTACTGAACCTCCCACTAGAGGCGCAGGCTAAACTTGATAAAGCCAAAGCTGATCTTGCCCAAACTGTTCGTAAACAGAAGGCCTTGGCGGCCATGCAGGCCGACTTCGAGGGACTCAAGCCTAGCATCGATGACATTTGCCAAAAGTTGGGCATTTTTGCCTATATTTGGGCTTTTGTGAGCGCCCCTTTCGATGCAACTTATTTTTGTTTGCTAAGAAATCATTCAACTAGGCTACCGAGCAATCTACCGAGATCAATGTTGCGCTCAACGGAGGGATGGAGGTAACCAACCGCAAGGTAAGACCAAGAGACTCTATTGGTCTCGTTCCGTTAAATAGTGTTATTGATTTGGCGTCGTACAGAAATTCCAAGTCAAACTCAGGTTTCTCAGAGCACAGATCAAACCGCTCCAGGAGGGCATGCGACAATACGCCACTCAAATTTCCAAATCGAAATGAGCATATTTTGTACTACAGATTTTGTATATCTTTTGGATAATATAAGATGTTGTAAAACATTTCGTGTGATTCAAGCCCGGCTGAGCCAAGCCAGAGAGTGGAGGTGTGCCACCAGCCTGACGACATGAGCAAAGTCAAGCTTGTTTAATGATTAGTGGTGTTGCTGAAGCTACGGGCGGTGTTCTGAAGGAATGATCGTATCCATTTATTTCGATGGCCGTATATCCTTTCTGTTTCTAATAGTACTGTTCCAATCGCTGCGGTGAAGGCATTTAATTTCTTTTAGTTCCGTTTTTTTTTCGAAAATAATCTCTTGACCGACGTCTACTACTCTTGATGACGCTTCTGATTCGTTTGCTGACGTTTACTATATCGAGTGACGGATGGATGGACGAGTGTAACAATCGATTGAGCGGCATCTCGAATGAAGCAGGAAACGTATGACCATAAACCAGGGGACTGGCCTTCACCCACTTGGCCTTGGGCTGGCGGCCGAACAATGCGCGAAAAATGTGCGGAATACGTGACCCCTGCAGGGATAACTCGGAATTCCTAATACAGATGTCACACGAGGGCGACACATATGGCATTGGCATCACATTGCTCACTTGTGCCGATCGATGACATCAGGCGATGAGAAAATATCATCTATCTACTTTTCCCGGTATTACGATCTCAATGCGAGCAAGAATACATATCTTCTTCACACTCTATTCGCTTCGACAGGAAGTTCGGCACCTGGAATGCTTAGAGAACACTTTGCACCTCTCCCACTCCCATGCTTTGCGTAAAGGCCACATTCATTATTCAGGATTCTGAAAGGTATCTTGCTGATCAATTGACACTAGGCATTACCACGTTGACGCCACCGCGTGTTTATCGTGAAAGTCCGCATGGAAAATGGAGCCAACTCCTCAGTGGAATCAAGAATACTATGACACGTTGCCCGAGTACCAGTTCGGGTTTCCAGCACGGAAACTGGAGATGTCACTGCGGCCTTCCTGCTTTGCTAATCACCAGAGTAAAGGTAATAAAGGTAGATGGCAAAATCAACCTGAGTACCAACACCATCACCTAGGTCCTTTATTGCCTTGTGTCTATAATCTTTCATGGCCACCGACACTGTTCCCACTTCCTTCGAGGATTCACCTAGCTTGGCCGAATGGAATACCCTTTCCGAGGAGGACAAGGTCAAGCAACAAGAGGAAATGACAAAACACTTAAACGATCCGGCTACACTCGCAAAATTCAAGGAGGCATGCCAGAATATCGGTCAGACGGCTGTCTCCATCGACAACGACTTTAGGGTTGTTCAGAAAGGCTTTGCTGAGCTTGTCCAGAAATATGGTAAGGATTTCCCTGACGTCGGACAGCTGTACGCTCCGAAATGGGATGGATTTATGGCTGTGAGCGATTTCTCCCTTAGATATTGCCCTGAAACAAACCTCTTGCATACTAGCGTTGGAACGGAAAATCAGGGATCCTCTGGTCTTCAAGGCATCTTGCGGCGGAGACTGCGGCTGCATTAACTGGCGAGTCCTTCTCCTTCGAAATCGCCCCTTT
>NW_006267365.1:0-829 GCF_000300575.1 Agaricus bisporus var. bisporus H97
TTAGTGCTCTAACTGTCCGCCGTAGCGAGAAACGAAGTGAAATGGGGTTTTTGGGATGCATAATAGGGAGAAACGGAATCAAGATGGAAGAAAGGAAAGTGAAAGACGTAGTAGAGTGGCCGACTCCAAAATGCGTTAAGGATGTACAAAGATTCTTGGGATTGGCGAATTACTATCGACGGTTCATCAAAAAGTTCGCCAGTATTGCAAAACCATTACACGCATTAACTAAAAAGGACAAGAAATGGAGTTGGGGAGATGAAGAAGAGGAGGCCTTTGGTACGCTAAAAGCAAGATTCACATCACACCCAATCCTAGTAGCCCCAGAATTGGATAAAGAGCTAAAAGTGGAATCTGATGCATCGGCTTACGCCACGGGTGGAGAATTGGCGATGAAATGTGAAGACGGAAAGTGGAGACCGGTAGCATACATCTCCAAATCAATGACGGAGACGGAACGAAACTACGACATTCACGATAGGGAGATGCTGGGAATTATGCGGTGTTTAGAAGAATGGAGACACTTCCTGGAAGGGGCGAAACATAAGTTCGAAATTTGGACAGATCATCGCAATCTAGAATACTTCGCAAAAGCTCAACAACTAAATCGACGACAGCCAGATGGGCCTTATATCTATCTAGATTTAATTTCGAATTAAAATTCCGCCCAGAAAGACAATGGGGAAGGCAGACGCATTGAGCAGAAGACCTGACTTTGAACTAGGAACAAAGGACGATAACAAGGATCAAACCCTGTTAAAACCAGAGTATTTCGCAATCCGAGCAATGGAAGAGGGTCATATGTTAATCAATGCGGAGGAAGAGGAAA
>NW_006267365.1:1778-2580 GCF_000300575.1 Agaricus bisporus var. bisporus H97
GAAAAAGGCACAAGACGATATGCGGAGGTATGCGGATAGAAGCAGAGGAGAGCGGTGAAATACAAAGTGGGGGATAAAGTTCTATGGGCTACCCGGGACCTTTCAAATCCAGGGACGACCTACCCGAAAACTTACGGAGAAGTTCATCGGACCATACACCATCAAGAAGATCATTTCCCCCAACGCAGTGGAAATAGATCTTCCCCGATCTATTCGGATTCATCCGGTGGTTAACGTCAGCCGAATAGTACTATATCGAGAACAAGTGGATGGACAAGGGAGTAGACCGGCACCGGCCGTAGAAATAGAAGGAGAACAGGAGTGGGAAGTGGAGAAAATCCTTAACGCCAAATGGCTCCGCGGAAAGAAGCGGTACTTAGTGCGATGGAAAGGGTATACGGCAGAAGCAGACTCATGGGAACCCGAGGAAAACTTGGCTAACGCCAAAGAATTGATTACTGAATTCCACCAACTCTATGGGGAACTCAATAGGATACAGCACGTTCTACGTGACACCGGGTTCCAAGAAAGGGAACTACCTAATCGATTTACAGCCAAGACTTTATTCGGATGGGATGACAAACAGTTTGATGCCGAATATCTTAAAAAGTTGGAACGAAATTGGCGAACGTGGAGGTCTTGAAGGGTCGTCTCCGGAGGAGCCGACTTTAAGGAGGGGGTACTGTTAGAACCTTGCCAGAATGTCACGGCGTCACGCTGTCACATCTGTCACATATTTTATTATTACATAATAATTTCCCTCTGCTGCTACAGTTCGACGGAGGCTAAACTATCGGCATAC